>NW_023493736.1:200000-251635 GCF_013265735.2 Oncorhynchus mykiss | reverse complement strand
TGTCTACTGTACCCCCCCAGTTCCTGTCTGTCTCCTGTACCCCCCAGTTCCTGTCTGTCTCCTGTAAAACCCAGTTCTTTTCTATGTCTCCTGTACCCCAGTTCCTGTCTGTCTCTCGTACCCCCAGTTCCTGTCTGTCTCCTGTACCCCCAGTTCCTGTCTGTCTCTCGTACCCCCAGTTCCTGTCTATATCTCCTGTTCCCCCCAGTTCCTGTCTATGTCTCTCGTACCCCCAGTTCCTGTCTATGTCTCATGTCCCCCAGTTCCTGTCTATGTCTCCTGTTCCCCCCAGTTCCGGTCTGTCTCCTGTACCCCCCAGGTCCTGTCTGTCTCCTGTACCCCCCAATTCCTGTCTATGTCTCCTGTACCCCCCAGTTCCTGTTTGTCTCCTGTACCCCCCAGTTCCTGTCTGTCTCTCGTACCCCCCAGTTCCTGTCTGTCTCTCGTACCCCCAGTTCCTGTCTGTCTCTCGTACCCCCAGTTCCTGTCTATGTCTCATGTCCCCCAGTTCCTGTCTATGTCTCCTGTTCCCCCCAGTTCTGGTCTGTCTCCTGTACCCCCCAGTTTCTGTCTATATCTACTGTTCCCCCCAGTTCCTGTCTGTCTCCTGTACCCCCCAGGTCCTGTCTATGTCTCCTGTACCCCCCAGTTCCTGTGTCCTGTACCCCCCAGTTCCTGTCTCCTGTACCCCCCAGTTCCTGTCTCCTGTACCCCCCAGCTCCTGTCTCTCGTACCCCCAAGTTCCTGTCTCCTGTACCCCCAAGTTCCTGTCTCCTGTACCCCCCAGTTCCTGTCTCCTGTACCCCCCAGTTCCTGTCTCCTGTACCCCCCAGTTTCTGTCTATGTCTCCTGTACCCCCCAGTTCCTGTTTGTCTCCTGTACAACGCAGTTCCTGTCTGTCTCTTGTACCCCCTGTTCCTGTCTGTCTCTCGTACCCCCCAGTTCCTGTCTGTCTCTTGTACCCCCAGTTCCTGTCTATGTCTCCTGTACCCCCCAGTTCCTGTCTCCTGTACCCCCCAGTTCCTGTCTTTGTCTCCTGTACCCCCCAGTTCCTGTCTTTGTCTCCTGTACCCCCCAGTTCCTGTCTCCTGTCCCCCCAGTTCCTGTCTCCTTTACCCTCCAGTTCCTGTCTCCTGTACCCTCCAGTTCCTGTCTCCTGTACCCCCCAGTTCCTGTCTCCTGTACCACCCAGTTGCTTTCTATGTCTCCTGTACCCCCCAGTTCCTGTTTGTCTCCAGTACCCCCCAGTTCCTGTTTGTCTCCTGTAACCCCCAGTTCCTGTTTGTCTCCTATACCCCCCAGTTCCTGTCTGTCTCTTGTACCCCCAGTTCCTGTCTGTCTCCTGTACCCCAGTTCCTGTCTGTCTCTCGTACCCCCAGTTCCTGTCTGTCTCCTGTATCCCCAGTTCCTGTCTGTCTCTCGTACCCCCAGTTCCTGTCTGTCTCCTGTACCCCCAGTTCCTGTCTGTCTCTCGTACCCCCAGTTCCTGTCTATATCTCCTGTTCCCCACAGTTCCTGTCTATGTCTCTCGTACCCCCAGTTCCTGTCTATGTCTCATGTCCCCCAGTTCCTGTCTATGTCTCCTGTTCCCCCCAGTTCCGGTCTGTCTCCTGTACCCCCCAGGTCCTGTCTGTCTCCTGTACCCCCCAGTTCCTGTCTATGTCTCCTGTACCCCCCAGTTCCTGTTTGTCTCCTGTACCCCCCAGTTCCTGTCTGTCTCTCGTACCCCCAGTTCCTGTCTGTCTCTCGTACCCCCAGTTCCTGTCTATGTCTCATGTCCCCCAGTTCCTGTCTATGTCTCCTGTTCCCCCCAGTTCTGGTCTGTCTCCTGTACCCCCCAGTTTCTGTCTATATCTACTGTTCCCCCCAGTTCCTGTCTGTCTCCTGTACCCCCCAGGTCCTGTCTATGTCTCCTGTACCCCCCAGTTCCTGTGTCCTGTACCCCCCAGTTCCTGTCTCCTGTACCCCCCAGTTCCTGTCTCCTGTACCCCCCAGCTCCTGTCTCTCGTACCCCCCAGTTCCTGTCTCCTGTACCCCCAAGTTCCTGTCTCCTGTACCCCCCAGTTCCTGTCTCCTGTACCCCCCAGTTCCTGTCTCCTGTACCCCCCAGTTTCTGTCTATGTCTCCTGTACCCCCCAGTTCCTGTTTGTCTCCTGTACAACGCAGTTCCTGTCTGTCTCTTGTACCCCCTGTTCCTGTCTGTCTCTCGTACCCCCCAGTTCCTGTCTGTCTCTTGTACCCCAAGTTCCTGTCTATGTCTCCTGTACCCCCCAGTTCCTGTCTCCTGTACCCCCCAGTTCCTGTCTTTGTCTCCTGTACCCCCCAGTTCCTGTCTTTGTCTCCTGTACCCCCCAGTTCCTGTCTCCTGTACCCCCCAGTTCCTGTCTCCTTTACCCTCCAGTTCCTGTCTCCTGTACCCTCCAGTTCCTGTCTCCTGTACCCCCCAGTTCCTGTCTCCTGTACCACCCAGTTGCTTTCTATGTCTCCTGTACCCCCCAGTTCCTGTTTGTCTCCAGTACCCCACAGTTCCTGTTTGTCTCCTGTAACCCCCAGTTCCTGTTTGTCTCCTGTACCCCCCAGTTCCTGTCTGTCTCTTGTACCCCCAGTTCCTGTCTGTCTCCTGTACCCCAGTTCCTGTCTGTCTCCTGTACCCCAGTTCCTGTCTGTCACTCGTACCCCCAGTTCCTGTCTGTCTCCTGTACCCCCAGTTCCTGTCTGTCTCTCGTACCCCCAGTTCCTGTCTATATCTCCTGTTCAACCCAGTTCCTGTCTGTCTCTCGTACCCCCAGTTCCTGTCTGTCTCCTGTACCCCCAGTTGCTGTCTATGTCTCCTGTTCCCCCCAGTTCCGGTCTGTCTCCTGTACACCCCAGTTCCTGTCTATGTCTCCTGTACCCCCCAGTTCCTGTCTCGCGTACCCCCCAGTTCCTGTCTCTCATACCCCCCAGTTCCTGTCTCTCATACCCCCCAGTTCCTGTCTCCTGTACCCCCCAGTTCCTGTCTCCTGTACCCCCCAGTTCCTGTCTCCTGTACCCCCCAGTTCCTGTCTCCTGTACCCTCCAGTTCCTGTCTATGTCTCCTGTACCCCCAGTTGCTGTTTGTCTCCTGTACCCCTAGGTTCCTGTCTGTCTCCTATACCCCCCAGTTCCTGTCTGTGTCCTATACCCCCAGTTCCTGTCTTTCTCCTATACCCCCAGTTCCTGTCTTTCTCCTTTACCGCCCAGTTCCTTTCTATGTCTCCTGTACCGCTAATGTCCTTTCTATGTCACCTGTTCCCCCCAGTTCCTGTCTCCTGTACCCCCCAGTTCCTGTCTATGTCTCCTGTACCCCCCAGTTCATGTTTGTTTCCTGTACCCCCCAGTTCCTGTCTGTCTCCTGTACCCCCCAGTTTCTGTCTGTCTCCTGTACCCCCCAGTTCCTGTCTGTCTCCTGTACCACCCAGTTCCTTTCTATGTATCCTGTACCCCCCAGTTCCTGTTTGTCTCCTGTACCCCCCAGTTCCTGTCTATATCTCCTTTTCATCCCAGTTCCTGTCTGTCTCTCGTACCCCCAGTTCCTGTCTATATCTCCTTTTCCTCCCAGTTCCTGTCTGTCTCTCGTACCCCCAGTTCCTGTCTATGTCTCATGTCCCCCAGTTCCTGTCTATGTCTCCTGTTCCCCCCAGTTCCGGTCTGTCTCCTGTACCCCCCAGTTCCTGTCTATGTCTCCTGTACCCCCCAGTTCCTGTCTGTCTCTCGTACCCCCAGTTCCTGTCTATATCTACTGTTCCCCCCAGTTCCTGTCTATATCTACTGTTCCCCCCAGTTCCTGTCTGTCTCCTGTACCCCCCAGTTCCTGTCTCTCGTACCCCCCAGTTCCTGTCTCTCGTACCCCCCAGTTCCTGTCTCCTGTACCCCCCAGTTCCTGTCTCCTGTACCCCCCAGTTCCTGTCTCCTGTACCCCCCAGTTCCTGTCTATGTCTCCTGTACCCCCAGTTGCTGTTTGTCTCCTGTACCCCCAGGTTCCTGTCTGTCTCCTATACCCCCCAGTTCCTGTCTGTCTCCTATACCCCCAGTTCCTGTCTTTCTCCTATACCCCCAGTTCCTGTCTTTCTCCTGTACCGCCCAGTTCCTTTCTATGTCTCCTGTACCGCCCATGTCCTTTCTATGTCACCTGTTCCCCCCAGTTCCTGTCTCCTGTACCCCCCAGTTCCTTTCTATGTCTCCTGTACCCCCCAGTTCATGTTTGTCTCCTGTACCCCCCAGTTCCTGTCTGTCTCCTGTACCCCCCAGTTTCTGTCTGTCTCCTGTACCCCCCAGTTCCTGTCTGTCTCCTGTACCACCCAGTTCCTTTCTATGTATCCTGTACCCCCCAGTTCCTGTTTGTCTCCTGTACCCCCCAGTTCCTGTCTGTCTCTCGTACCCCCAGTTCCTGTCTATGTCTCCTGTACCCCCCAGTTCATGTTTGTCTCCTGTACC
Organism: Oncorhynchus mykiss; assembly: GCF_013265735.2. NCBI lineage: Eukaryota > Metazoa > Chordata > Actinopteri > Salmoniformes > Salmonidae > Oncorhynchus > Oncorhynchus mykiss. Next base: position 247,180 of record NW_023493736.1, on the reverse strand, counting down.
CCCCAGTTCCTGTCTGTCTCATGTACCCCCCAGTTCCTGTCTGTCTCTTGTACCCCCAGTTCCTGTCTGTCTCCTGTACCCCAGTTCCTGTCTGTCTCTCGTACCCCCAGTTCCTGTCTGTCTCCTGTACCCCCAGTTGCTGTCTGTCTCTCGTACCCCCAGTTCCTGTCTATATCTCCTGTTCAACCCAGTTCCTGTCTGTCTCTTGTACCCCCAGTTCCTGTCTATGTCTCATGTAACCCAGTTCCTGTCTATGCCTCCTGTTCCCCCCAGTTCCGGTCTGTCTCCTGTACACCCCAGTTCCTGTCTATGTCTCCTGTACCCCCCAGTTCCTGTCTCGCGTACCCCCCAGTTCCTGTCTCTCATACCCCCCAGTTCCTGTCTCCTGTTCCCCCCAGTTCCTGTCTCCTGTACCCCCCAGTTCCTGTCTCCTGTACCCCCCAGTTCCTGTCTCCTGTACCCCCCAGTTCCTGTCTATGTCTCCTGTACCCCCAGTTGCTGTTTGTCTCCTGTACCCCCAGGTTCCTGTCTGTCTCCTATACCCCCCAGTTCCTGTCTGTCTCCTATACCCCCAGTTCCTGTCTTTCTCCTATACCCCCAGTTCCTGTCTTTCTCCTTTACCGCCCAGTTCCTTTCTATGTCTCCTGTACCGCTCATGTCCTTTCTATGTCACCTGTTCCCGCCAGTTCCTGTCTCCTGTACCCCCCAGTTCCTGTCTATGTCTCCTGTACCCCCCAGTTCATGTTTGTCTCCTATACCCCCCAGTTCCTGTCTTTCTCCTGTACCCCCCAGGTTCTGTCTGTCTCCTGTACCCCCCAGTTCCTGTCTGTCTCCTGTACCACCCAGTTCCTTTCTATGTATCCTGTACCCCCCAGTTCCTGTTTGTCTCCTGTACCCCCCAGTTCCTGTCTGTCTCTCGTACCCCCAGTTCCTGTCTGTCTCCTGTACCCCAGTTCCTGTCTGTCTCTCGTACCCCCAGTTCCTGTCTGTCTCCTGTACCCCCAGTTCATGTCTGTCTCTCGTACCCCCAGTTCCTGTCTATATCTCCTGTTCCTCCCAGTTCCTGTCTGTCTCTCGTACCCCCAGTTCCTGTCTATGTCTCATGTCCCCCAGTTCCTGTCTATGTCTCCTGTTCCCCCCAGTTCTGGTCTGTCTCCTGTACCCCCCAGTTCCTGTCTATGTCTCCTGTACCCCCCAGTTCCTGTCTGTCTCTCGTACCCCCAGTTCCTGTCTGTCTCCTGTACCCCCCAGTTCCTGTCTATATCTACTGTTCCCCCCAGTTCCTGTCTATATCTACTGTTCCCCCCAGTTCCTGTCTGTCTCCTGTACCCCCCAGTTCCTGTCTCTCGTACCCCCCAGTTCCTGTCTCCTGTACCCCCCAGTTCCTGTCTCCTGTACTCCCAGTTCCTGTCTCCTGTACCCCCCAGTTCCTGTCTCCTGTACCCCCCAGTTCCTGTCTATGTCTCCTGTACCCCCAGTTGCTGTTTGTCTCCTGTACCCCCAGTTTCCTGTCTGTCTCCTATACCCCCCAGTTCCTGTCTGTCTCCTATACCCCCAGTTCCTGTCTTTCTCCTGTACCGCCCAGTTCCTGTCTATGTCTCCTGTACCCCCCAGTTCATGTTTGTCTCCTGTACCCCCCAGTTCCTGTCTGTCTCCTGTACCCCCCAGTTTCTGTCTGTCTCCTGTACCCCCCAGTTCCTGTCTGTCTCCTGTACCACCCAGTTCCTTTCTATGTATCCTGTACCCCCCAGTTCCTGTTTGTCTCCTGTACCCCCCAGTTCCTGTCTGTCTCTCGTACCCCCAGTTCCTGTCTGTCTCCTGTACCCCCAGTTCCTGTCTGTCTCTCGTACCCCCAGTTCCTGTCTGTCTCCTGTACCCCCAGTTCCTGTCTATATCTACTGTTCCCCCCAGTTCCTGTCTATATCTACTGTTCCCCCCAGTTCCTGTCTGTCTCCTGTACCCCCCAGTTCCTGTCTCTCGTACCCCCCAGTTCCTGTCTCTCGTACCCCCCAGTTCCTGTCTCCTGTACCCCCCAGTTCCTGTCTCCTGTACCAACCAGTTGCTTTCTATGTCTCTCGTACCCCCAGTTCCTGTCTGTCTCCTGTACCCCCAGTTCCTGTCTCCTGTACACCCCAGTTCCTGTCTGTCTCCTGTACCCCCCAGTTCCTGTCTCCTGTACCCCCCAGTTCCTGTCTCCTGTACCCCCCAGTTCCTGTCTATGTCTCCTGTACCCCCCAGTTCATGTTTGTCTCCTGTACCCCCCAGTTCCTGTTTGTCTCCTGTACCCCCCAGTTTCTGTCTGTCTCCTGTACCCCCCAGTTCCTGTCTGTCTCCTGTACCACCCAGTTCCTTTCTATGTATCCTGTACCCCCCAGTTCCTGTTTGTCTCCTGTACCCCCCAGTTCCTGTCTGTCTCCTGTACCCCCAGTTGCTGTCTGTCTCTCGTACCCCCAGTTCCTGTCTATATCTCCTGTTCAACCCAGTTCCTGTCTGTCTCTTGTACCCCCAGTTCCTGTCTATGTCTCATGTCCCCCAGTTCCTGTCTATGTCTCCTGTTCCCCCCAGTTCCGGTCTGTCTCCTGTACACCCCAGTTCCTGTCTATGTCTCCTGTACCCCCCAGTTCCTGTCTCGCGTACCCCCCAGTTCCTGTCTCTCATACCCCCCAGTTCCTGTCTCCTGTACCCCCCAGTTCCTGTCTCCTGTACCCCCCAGTTCCTGTCTCCTGTACCCCCCAGTTCCTGTCTCCTGTACCCCCCAGTTCCTGTCTCCTGTACCCCCCAGTTGCTGTTTGTCTCCTGTACCCCCAGGTTCCTGTCTGTCTCCTATACCCCCCAGTTCCTGTCTGTCTCCTATACCCCCCAGTTCCTGTCTGTCTCCTATACCCCCAGTTCCTGTCTTTCTCCTATACCCCCAGTTCCTGTCTTTCTCCTATACCCCCAGTTCCTGTCTTTCTCCTGTACCCCCCAGTTCATGTTTGTCTCCTGTACCCCCCAGTTCCTGTCTGTCTCCTGTACCCCCCAGGTTCTGTCTGTCTCCTGTACCCCCCAGTTCCTGTCTGTCTCCTGTACCCCCCAGTTCCTGTCTCTCGTACCCCCCAGTTCCTGTCTCCTGTACCCCCCAGTTCCTGTCTCCTGTACCCCCCAGTTCCTGTTTGTCTCCTTTACCCCAGTTCCTGTCTGTCTCTCGTACCCCCAGTTCCTGTCTGTCTCCTGTACCCCCAGTTCCTGTCTCCTGTACCCCCCAGTTCCTGTCTGTCTCCTGTACCCCCCAGTTCCTGTCTCCTGTACCCCCCAGTTCCTGTCTCCTGTACCCCCCAGTTCCTGTCTATGGCTCCTGTACCCCCCAGTTCATGTTTGTCTCCTGTACCCCCCAGTTCCTGTCTGTCTCCTGTACCCCCCAGTTTCTGTCTGTCTCCTGTACCCCCCAGTTTCTGTCTGTCTCCTGTACCCCCCAGTTCCTGTCTGTCTCCTGTACCACCCAGTTCCTTTCTATGTATCCTGTACCCCCCAGTTCCTGTTTGTCTCCTGTACCCCCCAGTTCCTGTCTGTCTCCTGTACCCCCAGTTGCTGTCTGTCTCTCGTACCCCCAGTTCCTGTCTATATCTCCTGTTCAACCCAGTTCCTGTCTGTCTCTTGTACCCCCAGTTCCTGTCTATGTCTCATGTCCCCCAGTTCCTGTCTATGTCTCTTGTTCCCCCCAGTTCCGGTCTGTCTCCTGTACACCCCAGTTCCTGTCTATGTCTCCTGTACCCCCCAGTTCCTGTCTCGCGTACCCCCCAGTTCCTGTCTCTCATACCCCCCAGTTCCTGTCTCCTGTACCCCCCAGTTCCTGTCTCCTGTACCCCCCAGTTCCTGTCTCCTGTACCCCCCAGTTCCTGTCTCCTGTACCCCCCAGTTCCTGTCTCCTGTACCCCCCAGTTCCTGTCTCCTGTACCCCCCAGTTCCTGTCTATGTCTCCTGTACCCCCAGTTGCTGTTTGTCTCCTGTACCCCCAGGTTCCTGTCTGTCTCCTATAACCCCCAGTTCCTGTCTGTCTCCTATACCCCCAGTTCCTGTCTTTCTCCTATACCCCCAGTTCCTGTCTTTCTCCTTTACCGCCCAGTTCCTTTCTATGTCTCCTGTACCGCTCATGTCCTTTCTATGTCACCTGTTCCCCCCAGTTCCTGTCTCCTGTACCCCCCAGTTCCTGTCTATGTCTCCTGTACCCCCAGTTGCTGTTTGTCTCCTGTACCCCCAGGTTCCTGTCTGTCTCCTATACCCCCCAGTTCCTGTCTGTCTCCTATACCCCCAGTTCCTGTCTTTCTCCTATACCCCCAGTTCCTGTCTTTCTCCTTTACCGCCCAGTTCCTTTCTATGTCTCCTGTACCCCCCAGTTCATGTTTGTCTCCTGTACCCCCCAGTTCCTGTCTGTCTCCTGTACCCCCCAGGTTCTGTCTGTCTCCTGTACCCCCCAGTTCCTGTCTGTCTCCTGTACCCCCCAGTTCCTGTCTCTCGTACCCCCCAGTTCCTGTCTCCTGTACCCCCCAGTTCCTGTCTCCTGTACCCCCCAGTTCCTGTCTCCTGTACCCCCCAGTTCCTGTCTCCTGTACCCCCCAGTTCCTGTCTATGTCTCCTGTACCCCCAGTTGCTGTTTGTCTCCTGTACCCCCAGGTTCCTGTCTGTCTCCTATACCCCCCAGTTCCTGTCTGTCTCCTATACCCCCAGTTCCTGTCTTTCTCCTATACCCCCAGTTCCTGTCTTTCTCCTGTACCGCCCAGTTCCTTTCTATGTCTCCTGTACCGCCCATGTCCTTTCTATGTCACCTGTTCCCCCCAGTTCCTGTCTCCTGTACCCCCCAGTTCCTGTCTATGTCTCCTGTTGCCTCCCAGTTCATGTTTGTCTCCTGTACCCCCCAGTTCCTGTCTGTCTCCTGTACCCCCCAGTTTCTGTCTGTCTCCTGTACCCCCCAGTTCCTGTCTGTCTCCTGTACCACCCAGTTCCTTTCTATGTATCCTGTACCCCCCAGTTCCTGTTTGTCTCCTGTACCACCCAGTTCCTTTCTATGTATCCTGTACCCCCCAGTTCCTGTTTGTCTCCTGTACCCCCCAGTTCCTGTCTGTCTCCTGTACCCCAGTTCCTGTCTGTCTCTCGTACCCCCAGTTCCTGTCTGTCTCCTGTACCCCCAGTTCCTGTCTGTCTCTCGTACCCCCAGTTCCTGTCTATATCTCCTGTTCCTCCCAGTTCCTGTCTGTCTCTCGTACCCCCAGTTCCTGTCTATGTCTCATGTCCCCCAGTTCCTGTCTATGTCTCCTGGTCCCCCCAGTTCCGGTCTGTCTCCTGTACCCCCCAGTTCCTGTCTATGTCTCCTGTACCCCTCAGTTCCTGTCTATGTCTCCTGTACCCCCCAGTTACTGTCTGTCTCTCGTACCCCCAGTTCCTGTCTGTCTCTCGTACCCCCAGTTCCTGTCTATATCTACTGTTCCCCCCAGTTCCTGTCTATATCTACTGTTCCCCCCAGTTCCTGTCTATATCTACTGTTCCCCCCAGTTCCTGTCTGTCTCCTGTACCCCCCAGTTCCTGTCTCTCGTACCCCCCAGTTCCTGTCTCTCGTACCCCCCAGTTCCTGTCTCCTGTACCCCCCAGTTCCTGTCTCCTGTACCAACCAGTTGCTTTCTATGTCTCCTGTACCCCCCAGTTCCTGTTTGTCTCCTTTACCCCAGTTCCTGTCTGTCTCTCGTACCCCCAGTTCCTGTCTGTCTCCTGTACCCCCAGTTCCTGTCTGTCTCTCGTACCCCCAGTTCCTGTCTATATCTCCTGTTCCCCCCAGTTCCTGTCTGTCTCTCGTACCCCCAGTTCCTGTCTATGTCTCATTTCCCCCAGTTCCTGTCTATGTCTCCTGTTCCCCCCAGTTCCGGTCTGTCTCCTGTACCCCCCAGTTCCTGTCTATGTCTCCTGTACCCCCCAGTTCCTGTCTGTCTCTCATACCCCCAGTTCCTGTCTGTCTCCTGTACCCCCCAGTTCCTGTCTGTCTCTCGTACCCCCAGTTCCTGTCTGTCTCCTGTACCCCCCAGTTCCTGTCTCTCGTACCCCCCAGTTCCTGTCTCTCGTACCCCCCAGTTCCTGTCTCCTGTACCCTCCAGTTCCTGTCTCCTTTACCCCCCAGTTCCTGTCTCCTGTACCCCCCAGTTCCTGTCTCCTGTACCCCCCAGTTCCTGTCTCCTGTACCCCCCAGTTCCTGTCTCCTGTACCCCCCAGTTTCTGTCTATGTATCCTGTACCCCCCAGTTCCTGTTTGTCTCCTGTACCCCCCAGTTCCTGTCTGTCTCCTGTACCCCCCAGTTCCTGTCTCTCGTACCCCCCAGTTCCTGTCTCTCGTACCCCCCAGTTCCTGTCTCCTGTACCCTCCAGTTCCTGTCTCCTTTACCCCCCAGTTCCTGTCTCCTGTACCCCCCAGTTCCTGTCTCCTGTACCCCCCAGTTCCTGTCTCCTGTACCCCCCAGTTCCTGTCTCCTGTACCCCCCAGTTTCTGTCTATGTATCCTGTACCCCCCAGTTCCTGTTTGTCTCCTGTACCCCCCAGTTCCTGTCTGTCTCCTGTACCCCCCAGTTCCTGTCTCTCGTACCCCCCAGTTCCTGTCTCTCGTACCCCCCAGTTCTTGTCTCCTGTACCCTCCAGTTCCTGTCTCCTTTACCCCCCAGTTCCTGTCTCCTGTACCCCCCAGTTTCTGTCTATGTATCCTGTACCCCCCAGTTCCTGTTTGTCTCCTGTACCCCCCAGTTCCTGTCTATATCTACTGTTCCCCCCAGTTCCTGTCTATATCTACTGTTCCCCCCAGTTCCTGTCTCTCGTACCCCCCAGTTCCTGTCTCTCGTACCCCCCAGTTCCTGTCTCCTGTACCCCACAGTTCCTGTCTCCTGTACCAACCAGTTGCTTTCTATGTCTCCTGTACCCCCCAGTTCCTGTTTGTCTCCTGTACCCCCCAGTTCCTGTCTGTCTCTCGTACCCCCAGTTCCTGTCTGTCTCCTGTACCCCCAGTTCCTGTCTCCTGTACCCCCCAGTTCCTGTCTCCTGTACCCCCCAGTTCCTGTCTCCTGTACCCCCCAGTTCCTGTCTCCTGTACCCCCCAGTTCCTGTCTATGTCTCCTGTACCCCCAGTTGCTGTTTGTCTCCTGTACCCCCAGGTTCCTGTCTGTCTCCTATAACCCCCAGTTCCTGTCTGTCTCCTATACCCCCAGTTCCTGTCTTTCTCCTATACCCCCAGTTCCTGTCTTTCTCCTTTACCGCCCAGTTCCTTTCTATGTCTCCTGTACCGCTCATGTCCTTTCTATGTCACCTGTTCCCCCCAGTTCCTGTCTCCTGTACCCCCCAGTTCCTGTCTATGTCTCCTGTACCCCCAGTTGCTGTTTGTCTCCTGTAACCCCAGGTTCCTGTCTGTCTCCTATACCCCCCAGTTCCTGTCTGTCTCCTATACCCCCAGTTCCTGTCTTTCTCCTATACCCCCAGTTCCTGTCTTTCTCCTTTACCGCCCAGTTCCTTTCTATGTCTCCTGTACCCCCCAGTTCATGTTTGTCTCCTGTACCCCCCAGTTCCTGTCTGTCTCCTGTACCCCCCAGGTTCTGTCTGTCTCCTGTACCCCCCAGTTCCTGTCTGTCTCCTGTACCCCCCAGTTCCTGTCTCTCGTACCCCCCAGTTCCTGTCTCCTGTACCCCCCAGTTCCTGTCTCCTGTACCCCCCAGTTCCTGTCTCCTGTACCCCCCAGTTCCTGTCTCCTGTACCCCCCAGTTCCTGTCTATGTCTCCTGTACCCCCAGTTGCTGTTTGTCTCCTGTACCCCCAGGTTCCTGTCTGTCTCCTATACCCCCCAGTTCCTGTCTGTCTCCTATACCCCCAGTTCCTGTCTTTCTCCTATACCCCCAGTTCCTGTCTTTCTCCTGTACCGCCCAGTTCCTTTCTATGTCTCCTGTACCGCCCATGTCCTTTCTATGTCACCTGTTCCCCCCAGTTCCTGTCTCCTGTACCCCCCAGTTCCTGTCTATGTCTCCTGTTGCCTCCCAGTTCATGTTTGTCTCCTGTACCCCCCAGTTCCTGTCTGTCTCCTGTACCCCCCAGTTTCTGTCTGTCTCCTGTACCCCCCAGTTCCTGTCTGTCTCCTGTACCACCCAGTTCCTTTCTATGTATCCTGTACCCCCCAGTTCCTGTTTGTCTCCTGTACCACCCAGTTCCTTTCTATGTATCCTGTACCCCCCAGTTCCTGTTTGTCTCCTGTACCCCCCAGTTCCTGTCTGTCTCCTGTACCCCAGTTCCTGTCTATCTCTCGTACCCCCAGTTCCTGTCTGTCTCCTGTACCCCCAGTTCCTGTCTGTCTCTCGTACCCCCAGTTCCTGTCTATATCTCCTGTTCCTCCCAGTTCCTGTCTGTCTCTCGTACCCCCAGTTCCTGTCTATGTCTCATGTCCCCCAGTTCCTGTCTATGTCTCCTGGTCCCCCCAGTTCCGGTCTGTCTCCTGTACCCCCCAGTTCCTGTCTATGTCTCCTGTACCCCCCAGTTCCTGTCTATGTCTCCTGTACCCCCCAGTTACTGTCTGTCTCTCGTACCCCCAGTTCCTGTCTGTCTCTCGTACCCCCAGTTCCTGTCTATATCTACTGTTCCCCCCAGTTCCTGTCAATATCTACTGTTCCCCCCAGTTCCTGTCTATATCTACTGTTCCCCCCAGTTCCTGTCTGTCTCCTGTACCCCCCAGTTCCTGTCTCTCGTACCCCCCAGTTCCTGTCTCTCGTACCCCCCAGTTCCTGTCTCCTGTACCCCCCAGTTCCTGTCTCCTGTACCAACCAGTTGCTTTCTATGTCTCCTGTACCCCCCAGTTCCTGTTTGTCTCCTTTACCCCAGTTCCTGTCTGTCTCCTGTACCCCCAGTTCCTGTCTGTCTCCTGTACCCCCAGTTCCTGTCTGTCTCTCGTACCCCCAGTTCCTGTCTATATCTCCTGTTCCCCCCAGTTCCTGTCTGTCTCTCGTACCCCCAGTTCCTGTCTATGTCTCATTTCCCCCAGTTCCTGTCTATGTCTCCTGTTCCCCCCAGTTCCGGTCTGTCTCCTGTACCCCCCAGTTCCTGTCTATGTCTCCTGTACCCCCCAGTTCCTGTCTGTCTCTCATACCCCCAGTTCCTGTCTGTCTCCTGTACCCCCCAGTTCCTGTCTGTCTCTCGTACCCCCAGTTCCTGTCTGTCTCCTGTACCCCCCAGTTCCTGTCTCTCGTACCCCCCAGTTCCTGTCTCTCGTACCCCCCAGTTCCTGTCTCCTGTACCCTCCAGTTCCTGTCTCCTTTACCCCCCAGTTCCTGTCTCCTGTACCCCCCAGTTCCTGTCTCCTGTACCCCCCAGTTCCTGTCTCCTGTACCCCCCAGTTCCTGTCTCCTGTACCCCCCAGTTTCTGTCTATGTATCCTGTACCCCCCAGTTCCTGTTTGTCTCCTGTACCCCCCAGTTCCTGTCTGTCTCCTGTACCCCCCAGTTCCTGTCTCTCGTACCCCCCAGTTCCTGTCTCTCGTACCCCCCAGTTCCTGTCTCCTGTACCCTCCAGTTCCTGTCTCCTTTACCCCCCAGTTCCTGTCTCCTGTACCCCCCAGTTCCTGTCTCCTGTACCCCCCAGTTCCTGTCTCCTGTACCCCCCAGTTCCTGTCTCCTGTACCCCCCAGTTTCTGTCTATGTATCCTGTACCCCCCAGTTCCTGTTTGTCTCCTGTACCCCCCAGTTCCTGTCTGTCTCCTGTACCCCCCAGGTCCTGTCTCTCGTACCCCCCAGTTCCTGTCTCTCGTACCCCCCAGTTCTTGTCTCCTGTACCCTCCAGTTCCTGTCTCCTTTACCCCCCAGTTCCTGTCTCCTGTACCCCCCAGTTTCTGTCTATGTATCCTGTACCCCCCAGTTCCTGTTTGTCTCCTGTACCCCCCAGTTCCTGTCTATATCTACTGTTCCCCCCAGTTCCTGTCTATATCTACTGTTCCCCCCAGTTCCTGTCTCTCGTACCCCCCAGTTCCTGTCTCTCGTACCCCCCAGTTCCTGTCTCCTGTACCCCACAGTTCCTGTCTCCTGTACCAACCAGTTGCTTTCTATGTCTCCTGTACCCCCCAGTTCCTGTTTGTCTCCTTTACCCCAGTTCCTGTCTGTCTCTCGTACCCCCAGTTCCTGTCTGTCTCCTGTACCCCCAGTTCCTGTCTGTCTCTCGTACACCCAGTTCCTGTCTATATCTCCTGTTCCCCCCAGTTCCTGTCTGTCTCTCGTACCCCCAGTTCCTGTCTATGTCTCATTTCCCCCAGTTCCTGTCTATGTCTCCTGTTCCCCCCAGTTCCGGTCTGTCTCCTACCCCCCAGTTCCTGTCTATGTCTCCTGTACCCCCCAGTTCCTGTCTGTCTCTCGTACCCCCAGTTCCTGTCTGTCTCCTGTACCCCCCAGTTCGTGTCTATATCTACTGTTCCCCCCAGTTCCTGTCTATATCTACTGTTCCCCCAAGTTCCTGTCTGTCTCCTGTACCCCCCAGTTCCTGTCTCTCGTACCCCCCAGTTCCTGTCTCTCGTACCCCCCAGTTCCTGTCTCCTGTACCCTCCAGTTCCTGTCTCCTTTACCCCCCAGTTCCTGTCTTCTGTACCAACCAGTTGCTTTCTATGTCTCCTGTACCCCCCAGTTCCTGTTTGTCTCCTTTACCCCAGTTCCTGCCTGTCTCTCGTACCCCCAGTTCCTGTCTGTCTCCTGTACCCCCAGTTCCTGTCTGTCTCTCGTACCCCCAGTTCCTGTCTATATCTCCTGTTCCCCCCAGTTCCTGTCTGTCTCTCGTACCCCCAGTTCCTGTCTATGTCTCATTTCCCCCAGTTCCTGTCTATGTCTCCTGTTCCCCCCAGTTCCGGTCTGTCTCCTGTACCTCCCAGTTCCTGTCTATGTCTCCTGTACCCCCCAGTTCCTGTCTGTCTCTCGCACCCCCAGTTCCTGTCTGTCTCCTGTACCCCCAGTTCCTGTCTCCTGTACCCCCCAGTTCCTGTCTCCTGTACCCCCCAGTTCCTGTCTCCTGTACCCCCCAGTTCCTGTCTCCTGTACCCCCCAGTTTCTGTCTATGTATCCTGTACCCCCCAGTTCCTGTTTGTCTCCTGTACCCCCCAGTTCCTGTCTGTCTCCTATACCCCCCAGTTCCTGTCTCTCGTACCCCCAGTTCCTGTCTATATCTACTGTTCCCCCCAGTTCCTGTCTGTCTCCTGTACCCCCCAGTTCCTGTCTCTCGTACCCCCCAGTTCCTGTCTCTCGTACCCCCCAGTTCCTGTCTCCTGTACCCCCCAGTTCCTGTCTCCTGTACCAACCAGTTGCTTTCTATGTCTCCTGTACCCCCCAGTTCCTGTTTGTCTCCTTTACCCCAGTTCCTGTCTGTCTCTCGTACCCCCAGTTCCTGTCTGTCTCCTGTACCCCCAGTTCCTGTCTGTCTCTCGTACCCCCAGTTCCTGTCTATATCTCCTGTTCCCCCCAGTTCCTGTCTGTCTCTCGTACCCCCAGTTCCTGTCTATGTCTCATTTCCCCCAGTTCCTGTCTATGTCTCCTGTTCCCCCCAGTTCCGGTCTGTCTCCTGTACCCCCCAGTTCCTGTCTATGTCTCCTGTACCCCCCAGTTCCTGTCTGTCTCTCATACCCCCAGTTGCTTTCTATGTCTCCTGTACCCCCCAGTTCCTGTTTGTCTCCTTTACCCCAGTTCCTGTCTGTCTCTCGTACCCCCAGTTCCTGTCTGTCTCCTGTACCCCCAGTTCCTGTCTGTCTCTCGTACCCCCAGTTCCTGTCTATATCTCCTGTTCCCCCCAGTTCCTGTCTGTCTCTCGTACCCCCAGTTCCTGTCTATGTCTCATTTCCCCCAGTTCCTGTCTATGTCTCCTGTTCCCCCCAGTTCCGGTCTGTCTCCTGTACCCCCCAGTTCCTGTCTATGTCTCCTGTACCCCCCAGTTCCTGTCTGTCTCTCATACCCCCAGTTCCTGTCTGTCTCCTGTACCCCCCAGTTCCTGTCTGTCTCTCATACCCCCAGTTCCTGTCTGTCTCCTGTACCCCCCAGTTCCTGTCTCTCGTACCCCCCAGTTCCTGTCTCTCGTACCCCCCAGTTCCTGTCTCCTGTACCCTCCAGTTCCTGTCTCCTTTACCCCCCAGTTCCTGTCTCCTGTACCCCCCAGTTCCTGTCTCCTGTACCCCCCAGTTCCTGTCTCCTGTACCCCCCAGTTCCTGTCTCCTGTACCCCCCAGTTTCTGTCTATGTATCCTGTACCCCCCAGTTCCTGTTTGTCTCCTGTACCCCCCAGTTCCTGTCTGTCTCCTGTACCCCCCAGTTCCTGTCTCTCGTACCCCCCAGTTCCTGTCTCTCGTAGCCCCCAGTTCCTGTCTCCTGTACCCTCCAGTTCCTGTCTCCTTTACCCCCCAGTTCCTGTCTCCTGTACCCCCCAGTTCCTGTCTCCTGTACCCCCCAGTTCCTGTCTCCTGTACCCCCCAGTTCCTGTCTCCTGTACCCCCCAGTTTCTGTCTATGTATCCTGTACCCCCCAGTTCCTGTTTGTCTCCTGTACCCCCCAGTTCCTGTCTATATCTACTGTTCCCCCCAGTTCCTGTCTATATCTACTGTTCCCCCCAGTTCCTGTCTCTCGTACCCCCCAGTTCCTGTCTCTCGTACCCCCCAGTTCCTGTCTCTTGTACCCCACAGTTCCTGTCTCCTGTACCAACCAGTTGCTTTCTATGTCTCCTGTACCCCCCAGTTCCTGTTTGTCTCCTTTACCCCAGTTCCTGTCTGTCTCTCGTACCCCCAGTTCCTGTCTGTCTCCTGTACCCCCAGTTCCTGTCTGTCTCTCGTACCCCCAGTTCCTGTCTATATCTCCTGTTCCCCCCAGTTCCTGTCTGTCTCTCGTACCCCCAGTTCCTGTCTATGTCTCATTTCCCCCAGTTCCTGTCTATGTCTCCTGTTCCCCCCAGTTCCGGTCTGTCTCCTACCCCCCAGTTCCTGTCTATGTCTCCTGTACCCCCCAGTTCCTGTCTGTCTCTCGTACCCCCAGTTCCTGTCTGTCTCCTGTACCCCCCAGTTCCTGTCTATATCTACTGTTCCCCCCAGTTCCTGTCTATATCTACTGTTCCCCCAAGTTCCTGTCTGTCTCCTGTACCCCCCAGTTCCTGTCTCTCGTACCCCCCAGTTCCTGTCTCTCGTACCCCCCAGTTCCTGTCTCCTGTACCCTCCAGTTCCTGTCTCCTTTACCCCCCAGTTCCTGTCTTCTGTACCAACCAGTTGCTTTCTATGTCTCCTGTACCCCCCAGTTCCTGTTTGTCTCCTTTACCCCAGTTCCTGTCTGTCTCTCGTACCCCCAGTTCCTGTCTGTCTCCTGTACCCCCAGTTCCTGTCTGTCTCTCGTACCCCCAGTTCCTGTCTATATCTCCTGTTCCCCCCAGTTCCTGTCTGTCTCTCGTACCCCCAGTTCCTGTCTATGTCTCATTTCCCCCAGTTCCTGTCTATGTCTCCTGTTCCCCCCAGTTCCGGTCTGTCTCCTGTACCCCCCAGTTCCTGTCTATGTCTCCTGTACCCCCCAGTTCCTGTCTGTCTCTCGTACCCCCAGTTCCTGTCTGTCTCCTGTACCCCCAGTTCCTGTCTCCTGTACCCCCCAGTTCCTGTCTCCTGTACCCCCCAGTTCCTGTCTCCTGTACCCCCCAGTTCCTGTCTCCTGTACCCCCCAGTTTCTGTCTATGTATCCTGTACCCCCCAGTTCCTGTTTGTCTCCTGTACCCCCCAGTTCCTGTCTGTCTCCTATACCCCCCAGTTCCTGTCTCTCGTACCCCCAGTTCCTGTCTATGTCTAATGTCCCCCAGTTCCTGTCTACGTCTCCTTTTGCCCCCCAGTTCCTGTCTGTCTCTTGTACCCCCAGTTCCTGTCTGTCTCTCGTACCCCCCAGTTCCTGTCTGTCTCTCGTACCCCCCAGTTCCAGTCTATATCTCCTGTTCCCCCCAGTTCCTGTCTGTCTCTCGTACCCCCAGTTCCTGTTTATGTCTCATGTCCCCCAGCACCTGTCTACCTCTCCTGTTCCCCCCCAGTTCCTGTCTGTCTCTCGTACCCCCAGTTCCTGTCTGTCTCTCGTACCCCCAGATCCTGTCTGTCTCTCGTACCCCCACTTCCTGTCTATGTCTCATGTCCCCCAGTTCCTGTCTACGTCTCCTGTTCCCCCCAGTTCCTGTTTGTCTCTCGTACCCCCCAGTTCCTGTCTGTCTCTCGTACCCCCAGTTCCTTTCTGTCTCTCGTACCCCCAGTTCCTGTCTATGTCTCCTGTTCCCCCCAGTTCCTGTCTGTCTCTCGTACCCACAGTTCCTGTCTGTCTCCTGTACCCCCCAGTTCCTGTCTGTCTCTCGTACCCCCAGTTCCTGTCTATGTCTCCTGTTCCCCCCAGTTCCGGTCTGTCTCCTGTACCCGACCAATTCCTGTCTATGTCTCCTGTACCCCCCAGTTCCTGTCTGTCTCTCGTACCCCCAGTTCCTGTCTGTCTCCTGTACCCCCCAGTTCCTGTCTCTCGTACCCCCCAGTTCCTGTCTCCTGTTCCCCCCAGTTCCTGTCTGTCTCTCGTACCCCCAGTTCCTGTCTATGTCTCATTTCCCCCAGTTCCTGTCTATGTCTCCTGTTCCCCCCAGTTCCGGTCTGTCTCCTGTACCCCCCAGTTCCTGTCTATGTCTCCTGTACCCCCCAGTTCCTGTCTGTCTCTCGTACCCCCAGTTCCTGTCCGTCTCCTGTACCCCCCAGTTCCTGTCTCTCGTACCCCCCAGTTCCTGTCTCCTGAACCCCCCAGTTCCTGTCTCCTGTACCCCCAGTTCCTGTCTCCTGTACCCCCCAGTTCCTGTCTCCTGTACCCCCCAGTTCCTGTCTCCTGTACCCCCCAGTTCCTGTCTCCTGTACCCCCCAGTTTCTGTCTATGTATCCTGTACATCCCAGTTCCTGTCTGTCTCCTGTACCCCCCAGTTCCTGTCTCCTGTACCCCCCAGTTCCTGTCTCCTGTACCCCCCAGTTCCTGTCTCCTGTACCCCCCAGTTCCTGTCTCCTGTACCCCCCAGTTCCTGTCTGTCTCCTATACCCCCCAGTTCCTGTCTCTCGTACCCCCAGTTCCTGTCTATGTCTAATGTCCCCCAGTTCCTGTCTACGTCTCCTTTTGCCCCCCAGTTCCTGTCTGTCTCTTGTACCCCCAGTTCCTGTCTGTCTCTCGTACCCCCCAGTTCCTGTCTGTCTCTCGTACCCCCAGTTCCAGTCTATATCTCCTGTTCCCCCCAGTTCCTGTCTGTCTCTCGTACCCCCAGTTCCTGTCTATGTCTCATGTCCCCCAGCAACTGTCTACCTCTCCTGTTCCCCCCCAGTTCCTGTTTATCTCTCGTACCCCCAGTTCCTGTCTGTCTCTCGTACCCCCGGTTCCTGTCTATGTCTCATTTCCCCCAGTTCCTGTCTATGTCTCCTGTTCCCCCCAGTTCCGGTCTGTCTCCTGTACCCCCCAGTTCCTGTCTATGTCTCCTGTACCCCCCAGTTCCTGTCTGTCTCTCGTACCCCCAGTTCCTGTCTGTCTCCTGTACCCCCAGTTCCTGTCTCCTGTACCCCCCAGTTCCTGTCTCCTGTACCCCCCAGTTCCTGTCTCCTGTACCCCCCAGTTCCTGTCTCCTGTACCCCCCAGTTCCTGTCTCCTGTACCCCCCAGTTCCTGTTTGTCTCCTGTACCCCCCAGTTCCTGTCTGTCTCCTATACCCCCCAGTTCCTGTCTCTCGTACCCCCAGTTCCTGTCTATGTCTAATGTCCCCCAGTTCCTGTCTACGTCTCCTTTTGCCCCCCAGTTCCTGTCTGTCTCTTGTACCCCCAGTTCCTGTCTGTCTCTCGTACCCCCCAGTTCCTGTCTGTCTCTCGTACCCCCCAGTTCCAGTCTATATCTCCTGTTCCCCCCAGTTCCTGTCTGTCTCTCGTACCCCCAGTTCCTGTTTATGTCTCATGTCCCCCAGCACCTGTCTACCTCTCCTGTTCCCCCCCAGTTCCTGTCTGTCTCTCGTACCCCCAGTTCCTGTCTGTCTCTCGTACCCCCAGATCCTGTCTGTCTCTCGTACCCCCACTTCCTGTCTATGTCTCATGTCCCCCAGTTCCTGTCTACGTCTCCTGTTCCCCCCAGTTCCTGTTTGTCTCTCGTACCCCCCAGTTCCTGTCTGTCTCTCGTACCCCCAGTTCCTTTCTGTCTCTCGTACCCCCAGTTCCTGTCTATGTCTCCTGTTCCCCCCAGTTCCTGTCTGTCTCTCGTACCCACAGTTCCTGTCTGTCTCCTGTACCCCCCAGTTCCTGTCTGTCTCTCGTACCCCCAGTTCCTGTCTATGTCTCCTGTTCCCCCCAGTTCCGGTCTGTCTCCTGTACCCGACCAATTCCTGTCTATGTCTCCTGTACCCCCCAGTTCCTGTCTGTCTCTCGTACCCCCAGTTCCTGTCTGTCTCCTGTACCCCCCAGTTCCTGTCTCTCGTACCCCCCAGTTCCTGTCTCCTGTTCCCCCCAGTTCCTGTCTGTCTCTCGTACCCCCAGTTCCTGTCTGTCTCATTTCCCCCAGTTCCTGTCTATGTCTCCTGTTCCCCCCAGTTCCGGTCTGTCTCCTGTACCCCCCAGTTCCTGTCTATGTCTCCTGTACCCCCCAGTTCCTGTCTGTCTCTCGTACCCCCAGTTCCTGTCCGTCTCCTGTACCCCCCAGTTCCTGTCTCTCGTACCCCCCAGTTCCTGTCTCCTGAACCCCCCAGTTCCTGTCTCCTGTACCCCCAGTTCCTGTCTCCTGTACCCCCCAGTTCCTGTCTCCTGTACCCCCCAGTTCCTGTCTCCTGTACCCCCCAGTTCCTGTCTCCTGTACCCCCCAGTTTCTGTCTATGTATCCTGTACCTCCCAGTTCCTGTTTGTCTCCTGTACCCCCAAGTTCCTGTCTGTCTCCTATACCCCCCAGTTCCTGTCTCTCGTACCCCCAGTTCCTGTCTATGTCTAATGTCCCCCAGTTCCTGTCTACGTCTCCTTTTGCCCCCCAGTTCCTGTCTGTCTCTTGTACCCCCAGTTCCTGTCTGTCTCTCGTACCCCCCAGTTCCTGTCTGTCTCTCGTACCCCCAGTTCCAGTCTATATCTCCTGTTCCCCCCAGTTCCTGTCTGTCTCTCGTACCCCCAGTTCCTGTCTATGTCTCATGTCCCCCAGCAACTGTCTACCTCTCCTGTTCCCCCCCAGTTCCTGTTTATCTCTCGTACCCCCAGTTCCTGTCTGTCTCTCGTACCCCCGGTTCCTGTCTGTCTCTCGTACCCCCACTTCCTGTCTATGTCTCATGTCCCCCAGTTCCTGTCTACGTCTCCTGTTCCCCCCAGTTCCTGTTTGTCTCTCGTACCCCCCAGTTCCTGTCTGTCTCTCGTACCCCCAGTTCCTTTCTGTCTCTCGTACCCCCAGTTCCTGTCTATGTCTCCTGTTCCCCCCAGTTCCTGTCTGTCTCTCGTACCCACAGTTCCTGTCTGTCTCCTGTACCCCCCAGTTCCTGTCTGTCTCTCGTACCCCCAGTTCCTGTCTATGTCTCCTGTTCCCCCCAGTTCCGGTCTGTCTCCTGTACCCGACCAATTCCTGTCTATGTCTCCTGTACCCCCCAGTTCCTGTCTGTCTC
Source organism: Oncorhynchus mykiss (assembly GCF_013265735.2). Lineage (NCBI taxonomy): Eukaryota > Metazoa > Chordata > Actinopteri > Salmoniformes > Salmonidae > Oncorhynchus > Oncorhynchus mykiss. Next base: position 229,544 of record NW_023493736.1, on the reverse strand, counting down.
TCGTACCCCCAGTTCCTGTCTGTCTCCTGTACCCCCAGTTCCTGTCTATATCTACTGTTCCCCCCAGTTCCTGTCTGTCTCCTGTACCACCCAGGTCCTGCCTATGTCTCCTGTACCCCCCAGTTCCTGTCTATGTCTCATGTCCCCCAGTTCCTGTCTAAGTCTCCTGTTCCCCCCAGTTCCTGTCTAAGTCTCCTGTTCCCCCCAGTTCCTGTCTGTCTCTCGTGCCCCCCAGTTCCTGTCTGTCTCTCGTACCCCCCAGTTCCTGTCTATATCTCCTGTTCCCCCCAGTTCCTCTGTCTCTCGTACCCCCAGTTCATGTCTGTCTCTCGTACCCCCAGTTCCTGTCTGTCTCTCGTACCCCCAGTTCCTGTCTGTCTCTCGTACCCCCAGTTCCTGTCTGTCTCTCGTACCCCCACTTCCTGTCTATGTCTCATGTCCCCCAGTTCCTGTCTACGTCTCCTGTTCCCCCCAGTTCCTGTCTGTCTCTCGTACCCCCAGTTCCTGTCTGTCTCTCGTACCCCCAGTTCCTGTCTGTCTCTCGTACCCCCAGTTCCTGTCTGTCTCTCGTACCCCCACTTCCTGTCTATGTCTCATGTCCCCCAGTTCCTGTCTACGTCTCCTGTTCCCCCCAGTTCCTGTCTGTCTCTCGTACCCCCAGTTCCTTTCTGTCTCTCGTACCCCCAGTTCCTGTCTATGTCTCCTGTTCCCCCCAGTTCCTGTCTGTCTCTCGTACCCACAGTTCTTGTCTGACTCCTGTACCCCCCAGTTCCTGTCTGTCTCTCGTATCCCCAGTTCCTGTCTATGTCTCATGTCCACCAGTTCCTGTCTATGTCTCGTATTCCCCCCAGTTCCGGTCTGTCTCCTGTACCCGACCAATTCCTGTCTATGTCTCCTGTACCCCCCAGTTCCTGTCTGTCTCTCGTACCCCCAGTTCCTGTCTGTCTCCTGTACCCCCAGTTCCTGTCTATATCTACTGTTCCCCCCAGTTCCTGTCTGTCTCCTGTACCACCCAGGTCCTGTCTATGTCTCCTGTACCCCCCAGTTCCTGTCTATGTCTCATGTCCCCCAGTTCCTGTCTAAGTCTCCTGTTCCCCCCAGTTCCTGTCTAAGTCTCCTGTTCTCCCCAGTTCCTGTCTGTCTCTCGTACCCCCCAGTTCCTGTCTGTCTCTCGTACCCCCCAGTTCCTGTCTATATCTCCTGTTCCCCCCAGTTCCTCTCTGTCTCTCGTACCCCCAGTTCCTGTCTGTCTCTCGTACCCCCAGTTCCTGTCTGTCTCTCGTACCCCCAGTTCCTGTCTGTCTCTCGTACCCCCAGTTCCTGTCTGTCTCTCGTACCCCCAGTTCCTGTCTATGTCTCATGTCCCCCAGTTCCTGTCTACGTCTCAGGTCTCCCAGTTCCTGTCTACGTCTCTCGTACCCCCAGTTCCTGTCTATATCTCCTGTTCCCCCCAGTTCCTGTCTGTCTCTCGTACCCCCAGTTCCTGTCTGTCTCTCGTACCCCCAGTTCCTGTCTGTCTCTCTTTCCCCCAATACCTGTCTATCTCTCCTGTTCCCCCCAGTTCCTGTCAGTCTCCTGTACCCCCCAGTTCCTGTCTATGTCTCATGTCCCCCAGTTCCTGTCTAAGTCTCCTGTTCCCCCCAGTTCCTGTCTAAGTCTCCTGTTCCCCCCAGTTCCTGTCTGTCTCTCGTACCCCCCAGTTCCTGTCTGTCTCTCGTACCCCCCAGTTCCTGTCTATATCTCCTGTTCCCCCCAGTTCCTCTCTGTCTCTCGTACCCCCAGTTCCTGTCTGTCTCTCGTACCCCCAGTTCCTGTCTGTCTCTCGTACCCCCAGTTCCTGTCTGTCTCTCGTACCCCCAGTTCCTGTCTATGTCTCATGTCCCCCAGTTCCTGTCTACGTCTCAGGTCTCCCAGTTCCTGTCTACGTCTCTCGTACCCCCAGTTCCTGTCTATATCTCCTGTTCCCCCCAGTTCCTGTCTGTCTCTCGTACCCCCAGTTCCTGTCTGTCTCTCGTACCCCCAGTTCCTGTCTGTCTCTCTTTCCCCCAATACCTGTCTATCTCTCCTGTTCCCCCCAGTTCCTGTCAGTCTCCTGTACCCCCCAGTTCCTGTCTATGTCTCATGTCCCCCAGTTCCTGTCTAAGTCTCCTGTTCCCCCCAGTTCCTGTCTAAGTCTCCTGTTCCCCCCAGTTCCTGTCTGTCTCTCGTACCCCCCACTTCCTGTCTGTCTCTCGTACCCCCCAGTTCCTGTCTATATCTCCTGTTCCCCCCAGTTCCTCTCTGTCTCTCGTACCCCCAGTTCCTGTCTGTCTCTCGTACCCCCAGTTCCTGTCTTTGTCTCCTGTTCCCCCCAGTTCCTGTCTGTCTCTCGTACCTACAGTTCCTGTCTGTCTCCTGTACCACCCAATTCCTGTCTGTCTCTCGTACCCCCCAATTCCTGTCTCTCTCCTGTACCCCCCAGTTCCTGTCTATGTCTCCTGTACCCCCCAGTTCCTGTCTGTCTCCTGTACCCCCCAGTTGCTGTCTGTCTCCTGTACCCCCCAGTTCCTGTCTGTCTCCTGTACCCCCCAATTCATGTCTGTCTCCTGTACCCCCCAGTTCCTGTCTGTCTCTCGTACCCCCAGTTCCTGTCTGTCTCTCGTACCCCCAGTTCCTGTCTGTCTCCTGTACCCCCCAGTTCCTGTCTGTCTCCTGTACCCCCCAGTTCCTGTCTCCTGTACCCCCCAGTTCCTGTCTCCTGTACCCCCCAGTTCCTGTTTGTCTCCTGTACCCCCCAGTTCCTGTTTGTCTCCTGTACCCCCCAGTTCCTGTTTGTCTCCTGTACCCCCCAGTTCCTGTTTGTCTCCTGTACCCCCCAGTTCCTGTTTGTCTCCTTTACCCCCCAATTCCTGTCTGTCTCCTGTACCCCCCAATTCCTGTCTGTCTGTAGGGCTACGCTAAACAGAAACAGAGTGAGGTCTGATTGGCTGTTCTTTCTACCACTCACATATAGAAGAAGTAAAATAATCTCTGTAACTCCCTTCCTCCCTCTCCCCTGATGTCATGGTTTAGAGACCCCAGGGAACAGACGGGTTTATGGGAAGGTTCATACTCAGAGAGTGATGTCATAAAGAGGAGACAGACACTGCTGCCTCACACTGATATGGAGGGTTATCAGTCCTTCCTCTACTCCCTTCCCTTCTTAACTCCTACCCTCGGTGGTGAAACCACTTCCTTCAGTTTTAAGATTAGTTAAGGGTAAAGTGTAGCCTCTCATCTGTCTGTCCTGTCTGTCCTGTCCTGCCCTGTCCTGTCCTGTCCTGCCCTGCCTTGCCCTGCCCTGCCCTGCCCGTCTGTGGCAGCACCATTCTAAATCTAAAGAGAGAGATGGCAGGCCACCTGGTTTAAAGCTCCTCTTTAATGGTGGAGGTGAACATCAACGGCCCAGAGTTCCCCTTTCCCATGCACACACATCAATACAGTTACTTTGAGATATTCACACTACGCCATCTGAAATCAACCCGTTAATAAGACACTGTTCCTGTAAAACTGGAAAAGGCCCCTTTCAGATTTACTAGGGGTGGGAAGGAGGGGGAGAGAGAGTGGGATAGAGTTGTCAGCGCCACATATTGACAGCTGCAGAACCACCTCATAAACAGGGAAAGTAAGCAACAGTGAGATTAGGTGGCTGTGTGTGTGTGTGTGTGTGTGTGTGTGTGTGTGTGTGTGTGTGTGTGTGTGTGTGTGTGTGTGTGTGTGTGTGTGTTAGCCCACAGCAGAAAGGTGCTAGTAGTAAACCACTGTCAGGTGTGTTTCAGTACCCACTTGATAACGATTTGCTTTGACTCCATGTCCATAACTCATTGATTAGACATCTATAAACATGTTATAACAGGTCCTAACCATTATTAAAGGTTAATGGAATATCTGTATTCATGTCATGCTGTGCAAGAGCTCATATTTATCTTAACAGATGCATCATGACAAAGACAACGTAGTGTCATCATTATGGCTGTTCTCCAAAGTGTTCTTCTGTCAAACTAGTGGCAGTGAATAGCCTGTACCATCCCCTTCCTGATATATAGCCTGTACCATACCCCTTCCTGATACATAGCCTGTACCATACCCCTTCCTGATATATAGCCTGTACCACCCCCCTTCCTGATATATAGCCTGTACCATCCCCCTTCCTGAGATATAGCCTGTACCATCCCCCTTCCTGATACATAGCCTGTACCATACCCCTTCCTGATATATAGCCTGTACCATCCCCTTCCTGATATATAGCCTGTACCATCCCCATTCCTGATATATAGCCTGTACCATCCCCCTTCCTGAGATATAGCCTGTACCATCCCCCTTCCTGATATATAGCCTGTACCATACCCCTTCCTGATATATAGCCTGTACCATCCCCTTCCTGATATATAGCCTGTACCATCCCCTTCCTGATATATAGCCTGTACCATCCCCTTCCTGATATATAGCCTGTACCATCCCCCTTCCTGATAGATAGCCTGTACCATCCCCCTTCCTGATATATAGCCTGTACCATCCCCTTCCTGATATATAGCCTGTACCATCCCCCTTCCTGATATATAGCCTGTACCATCCCCTTCCTGATATATAGCCTTTCTGTCTCCTGTACCCCCCAATTCCTGTCTGTCTGTAGGGCTACGCTAAACAGAAACAGAGTGAGGTCTGATTGGCTGTTCTTTCTACCACTCACATATAGAAGTAGTAAAATAATCTCTGTAACTCCCTTCCTCCCTCTCCCCTGATGTCATGGTTTAGAGACTAGTGGCAGTGAATAGCCTGTACCATCCCCTTCCTGATATATAGCCTGTACCATACCCCTTCCTGATATATAGCCTGTACCATCCCCTTCCTGATATATAGCCTGTACCATCCCCCTTCCTGATATATATCCTGTACCATCCTCCTTCCTGATATATAGCCTGTACCATCCCCATTCCTGATATATAGCCTGTACCACCCCCTTCCTGATATATAGCCTGTACCATCCCCCTTCCTGATATATATCCTGTACCATCCTCCTTCCTGATATATAGCCTGTACCATCCCCCTTCCTGATATATAGCCTGTACCATCCCCCTTCCTGATATATATCCTGTACCATCCTCCTTCCTGATATATAGCCTGTACCATCCCCATTCCTGATATATAGCCTGTACCACCCCCTTCCTGATATATAGCCTGTACCATCCCCTTCCTGATATATAGCCTGTACCATCCCCCTTCCTGATATATAGCCTGTACTATCCCCCTTCCTGATATATAGCCTGTACTATCCCCCTTCCTGATATATAGCCTGTACTATCCCCCTTCCTGATATATAGCCTGTACATCCCCATTCCTGATATATAGCCTGTACATCCCCCTTCCTGATATATAGCCTGTACCATCCCCCTTCCTGATATATAGCCTGTACCATCCCCCTTCCTGATATATAGCCTGTACCATCCCCCTTCCTGATATATAGCCTGTACCATCCCCCTTCCTGATATATAGCCTGTACCATCCTGATATATAGCCTGTACCATCCCCATTCCTGATATATAGCCTGTACCATCCCCCTTCCTGATATATAGCCTGTACCATCCCCCTTCCTGATATATAGCCTGTACCATCCCCTTTCCTGATATATAGCCTGTACCATCCCCCTTCCTGATATATAGCCTGTACCATCCCCCTTCCTGATATATAGCCTGTACCATCCCCCTTCCTGATATATAGCCTGTACCATCCCCCTTCCTGATATATAGCCTGTACCATCCTCCTTCCTGATATATAGCCTGTACCATCCCCCTTCCTGATATATAGCCTGTACCATCCCCCTTCCTGATATATAGCCTGTACCATCCCCCTTCCTGATATATAGCCTGTACCATCCCCCTTCCTGATATATAGCCTGTACCATCCCCCTTCCTGATATATAGCCTGTACTTGAGGAGAGGAGTGGAGAGGAGAGGGGGGTAGTGGGGTGGAGAGGAGAGGAGAGGGGGGTAGTGGGGTGGAGAGGAGTGGAGTGGAGTGGAGAGGAGAGGAGAGGAGAGGAGAGGAGAGGGGGTAGTGTAGTGGAGAGGAGAGGGAGGTAGTGGGGTGGATAGGAGAGGAGAGGGGGGTGGTGTAGTGGAGAGGAGAGGGGGTAGTGTAGTGGAGAGGAGAGGAGAGGGGGTAGTGTAGTGGAGAGGCGAGGGGGGTAGTGTAGTGAAGAGGAGGGGAGAGGAGGGGAGGGGAGGGTAGTGTAGTGGAGAGGAGAGGAGAGGGGGGTAGTGTAGTGGAGAGGAGGGGAGGGTAGTGTACTGTAGTGTAGTGTAGTGTAGTGTAGTGTAGTGTCGTGTAGTGTAGTGGAGAGGAGAGGAGAGGAGAGGAGAGGAGAGGAGTATAGTGGAGTGGAGAGGAGAGTAGTATAGTGGAGTGGATAGGAGAGGAGGGTAGGGTAGTGGAGAGGAGAGGAGTGTTGGGTAGTGGAGAGGAGAGCAGAGGGGGGTAGTGTAGTGGAGAGGAGAGGAGGGGAGGGTAGTGTAGTGTAGTGTAGTGTAGTGTAGTGTAGTGTAGTGTAGTGGAGAGGAGAGGAGAGGAGAGGAGAGGAGAGGAGAGGAGAGGAGAGGAGAGGAGAGGAGAGGAGAGGAGAGGAGAGGAGAGGAGAGGAGAGGAGAGGAGAGGAGAGGAGTGGAGAGGAGAGTAGTATAGTGGAGTGGAGAGGAGAGGAGGGTAGGGTAGTGGAGAGGAGAGGAGTGTTGGGTAGTGGTGAGGAGAGCAGAGGGGGTAGTGTAGTGGAGCGGAGTGGAGTGGAGTGGAGAGGAGAGGAGAGGAGAGGAGAGGAGAGGAGAGGAGAGGAGAGGAGAGGAGAGGAGAGGGGGGTAGTGGTGAGGAGAGGAGGGTAGTGTAGTGGAGAGGAGAGGAGTGTAGTGGAGAGGAGAGGAGAGGGGGGTAGTGTGGGGCGAGGAGAGACAGGGTCTCACACTCTTTACTAAACATAATTTAACCTTGTTGTCCTCTGTGTGGGGAGTAGTGTCTCAGGCCTGGGTTTATGAATGGACTGTCTGTCCTCATCTTATCTTTTCCCTCCTCCTCCTCCTCTTCATCCTCCTTTTCCTCCTCTTGGGAAGGTTGCAGAGATATGCTCCCACTGTCTCACCACAGATATGTCCACACACACACATACCACACACACCATTTGTCCCATCATTTTGTCCTCAGCATGTACCTCTCACCCCTGACCCCTGACCTCTGTCACCATTTGGTGCTGACAGTACTGAGATGGTTCTATGTCATCTTGGCCGCAGCACAACAACTGCTGCGGGCGTGTGTGTGTTATTTCAGGTGCTGTGTCAGTGCATGTGTGAGGATCAGCTGGAGACCGGAGGTACCATCCTTCATCACCACATGTCTCTCTGTGTGTGTGTGTGTGTGCGCGCGTGTGTGTGTGATGGGAAAGTGAGGGGGGATTTCCTACCACTCACAGAGAGTCTTTGACAGACAGGGAAACAGAAGGGAGTCAGACACTCAGACCATCAGCCCTGTGTGTGTGTGTGTGTGTGTGTGTGTGTGTGTGTGTGTAGCCCCTCTTCATAGTCCTCATGTTGTTAGCAAGTCCCATTGTGATGAAGGATGTTAGCATGGTAGCTACGTTGGTCTACGTGGCTATGGTAGCATGGTGGATATGTTGATCTACGTGGCTATGGTAGCATGGTAGCTACGTTGGTCTACGTGGCTATGGTAGCATGGTAGATATGTTGGTCTACGTGGCTATGGTAGCATGGTAGATATGTTGGTCTACGTGTCTATGTTAACATGGTAGATATGTTGGTCTACGTGGCTATGTTAGCATGGTAGACATGTTGGTCTACGTGGCTATGTTAGCATGGTAGATATGTTGATCTACGTGGCTATGGTAGCATGGTAGATATGTTGATCTATGTGGCTATGGTAGCATGGTCGATATGTTGATCTACGTGGCTATGGTAGCATGGTCGATATGTTTATCTACGTGGCTATGTTAGCATGGTAGATATGTTGATCTACGTGGCTATGTTAGCATGGTAGATATGTTGATCTACGTGGCTATGTTAGCATGGTAGATATGTTGGTCTACGTGGCTATGTTAGCATGGTAGATATGTTGGTCTATGTGGCTATGTTAGCATGGTAGATATGTTGGTCTACGTGGCTATGTTAGCATGGTAGATATGTTGGTCTACGTGGCTATGTTAGCATGGTAGATATGTTGGTCTACGTGGCTATGTTAGCATGGTAGATATGTTGATCTACGTGGCTATGTTAGCATGGTAGATATGTTGATCTACGTGGCTATGGTAGCATGGTAGATATGTTGGTCTACGTGGCTATGGTAGCATGGTAGATATGTTGATCTACGTGGCTATGTTAGCATGGTAGATATGTTGGTCTACGTGGCTATGTTAGCATGGTAGATATGTTGTTCTACGTGGCTATGGTAGCATGGTAGATATGTTGATCTACGTGGCTATGGTAGCATGGTAGATATGTTGGTCTACGTGGCTATGGTAGCATGGTAGATATGTTGGTCTACGTGGCTATGGTAGCATGGCTAGCAAGACATAACAATGACCACCTTTTATATTCTATTGACGTTAACACATTCTCATTTTACTATAGATAGCAAGACAAAGAATTGACCTAAAGATATAAACGACAACATCCTGGAAGTGTGTGGCTAGCTAAAAATATTTTTACTGTATTGTTATGTGTTAATAACAGACTATACTACCCACAATGCAATTCACCACTTACACATTTGATAGTATGCCTTGCTATCTGAAGTGTCTAGTTGTTAACAGTAGTTAATCATGAATGGGTGTAAAACAGAGGTAGATTTTTATTTATCCATCTGTTATTTTACCAGGTAAATTGACTGAGTTTACAGCAACGACCTGGGGAATAGTTACAGGGGAGAGGAGGGGGATGAATGAGCCAAACTGGGGATTATTAGGTGACTGTGATTGTCACGCCCTGGTCTTAGTATTTTGTGTTTTCTTTATTATTTTGGTCAGGCCAGGGTGTGACATGGGTTTATTATGTGGTGTGTTTTGTCTTGGGGTTTTTGTAGGTATTGGGATTGTGGCTTAGTGGGGTTTTCTAGTATAGTCTATGGCTGTCTGGAGTGGTTCTCAATCAGAGGCAGGTGTTTATCGTTGTCTCTGATTGGGAACCATATTTAGGCAGCTATATTCTTTGAGTGTTTCGTGGGTGATTGTTCCTGTCTCTGTGTTTGTTTTGCACCAGTATAGGCGGTTAGGTTTTCGTGTTACGTTTCTTGTTTTTGTATTGTTCGTTTTTCGTCTTTATTAAAGATGTATGAAAATTACCACGCTGCATTTTGGTCCTCCTCTCCTTCATCGGAAGAAAACCCTAACAGTGATGGTATGAGGGCCAGATTGGGAATTTAACCAGGACACAGGGGTTAACACCTATACTCTTACGATAAGTGCAAAGGGATCTTTAATGACCTCAGAGAGTCAGGACACCCGTTTAATGCGCCATCCGAAAGATGGCACCCTACACAGGGCAACGTCCCCAATCACTGCCCTGGGATATTTTTTAGACCAGAGGAAAGAGTGCCTCCTACTGGCCCTCCAGCAGCATCTGGTCATCCAGGGACTGACCAGGACCAACCCTGCTTCGCTTCAGAAGCAAGCCAGCAGTGGGATGCAGGGTGGTCTGCTGTAGATGGGTGAAAAACAGAGAGAATTAGATGGGTGAAAAAACAGAGAGAATTAGATGGGTGAAAAACAGAGAGAATTAGATGGGTGAAAAACAGAGAGAATTAGATGGGTGAAAAACATAGAATTAGATGGGTGAAAAACAGAGCGAGAGAGAGACGTGGGCTGGTTTAAGGTACACCCAAAACAATTAGAGTGTATGTGTTTGTATGTGGCTGAGGGTGGGCCATGGTCCAGGGCAGGAGGCCTGTCTGCCAAACTACAGAGAGGCAGAGGGAGGGAAACGCTGGTAAAGACAGAGGAAGAGAAGAGTTTTAATTGCTGACGGTTTTACTACACAACACCACCATAGAGAATGAGAAGAGAGGGAAGAACAGAATGTGTGTGTGTGTGTGTGTGGGGGGGGGGGGGGGGCAGAGAATATAGGAGGGAAAAGAGGGAGGGAGAGAATGGAGGAGGGAAAAGAGAGAGAATGAATGAAGGGAGGAGGGTTTAGGGGGGTGAGGAGAGTTGAGGGAGAAAGGGAGGAGGGTGGAGGAGAGGGGAGGAGGGCGGAGGAGAGGGGAGGAGGGCAGAGAAGATAGGAAGTAGGGAGAGAATGGAGGGGGGAGGGGAGGGAGGAGAATTGATGGAAAAAGGGAATAGATGAAAGTAGAGCGAATGATGAAGAGGTAGAGAGAAGTGGAGGAAAGTAACATATTGCTGATTGGTCATTCATCAGGTTTAAGCCAATCAGAGTTTGTCTCAGTGGTACAGTAGACCTGTTGCTCTGGTTACAACCCCTGACCTCTAACCTGTAACCCTAGCCTGGTGTTAAAGAGCTGACACCATTTTCTGCTCCTGCTATATCCATACAGGCCCACACACACGCCACACATGACACATGCACACACAGGCATGTCCTGGCACCTTGTTGAATGCCATTTATTACATTGGAACAGAACTATCTGACAATGTGTTTTTCTGTGCACCTGGTGAAGTGATGTTTAGCAGTGGTTGTGGAGGTGTTGGCAAAACAAGAGAGGACCAGACTTCCCGTCACCATATTAGGTAATGAGAGGAAGCCCTTATACAGGAAGTGACAGGGACTTATCCTGTTGATCATTGTTTTGCAGAAACTCATAGCGCACACATACACACTAACACACACTCATACAAACACACACATACACACATCAAGGTTATGATAGTTTGTGTTTAAAAAAAAAATCATTTTAGTTTTAAATAGTTTAGTTTCAGTTAGTTTTCAGATCTTATTACCTAGTTTTTCAAGTTATATTTATGTTAATTCTTTTCATTTTTGGTGTTAGGGACAGAAAGCATGTGTGGGAGTTCAGAAGACATGTGTTGTATAATTCTGTTGTTGTATTGTGTTGTATAGTTTTGTTGTTTTATAGTGTTGTATAGTTTTCTGGGATGTCAACTAGGGGGCAGTAATACATCAAGTGATAAAGGTCAGGGGTCAGGTTAGCCCTTATGACTTCAATGCTACAGTGCCTTGCGAAAGTATTCGGCCCCCTTGAACTTTGCGACCTTTTGCCACATTTCAGGCTTCAAACATAAAGAAATAAAACTATTTTTTTGTGAAGAATCAACAACAAGTGGGACACAATCATGAAGTGGAACGACATTTATTGGATATTTCAAACTTTTTTATCAAATCAAAAACTGAAAAATTGGGCGTGCAAAATTATTCAGCCACTTTACTTTCAGTGCAGCAAACTCTCTCCAGAAGTTCAGTGAGGATCTCTGAATGATCCAATGTCAACCTAAATGACTAATGATGATAAATACAATCCACCTGTGTGTAATCAAGTCTCCGTATAAATGCACCTGCGCTGTGATAGTCTCAGAGGTCCGTTAAAAGCGCAGAGAGCATCATGAAGAACAAGGAACACACCAGGCAGGTCCGAGATACTGTTGTGAAGAAGTTTAAAGCCGGATTTGGATACAAAAAGATTTCCCAAGCTTTAAACATCCCAAGGAGCACTGTGCAAGCGATAATATTGAAATGGAAGGAGTATCAGACCACTGCAAATCTACCAAGACCTGGCCATCCCTCTAAACTTTCAGCTCATACAAGGAGAAGACTGATCAGAGATGCAGCCAAGAGGCCCATGATCACTCTGGATGAACTGCAGAGATCTACAGCTGAGGTGGGAGACTCTGTCCATAGGACAACAATCAGTCGTATATTGCACAAATCTGGCCTTTATGGAAGAGTGGCAAGAAGAAAGCCATTTCTTAAAGATATCCATAAAAAGTGTTGTTTAAAGTTTGCCACAAGCTACCTGGGAGACACACCAAACATGTGGAAGAAGGTGCTCTGGTCAGATGAAACCAAAATTGAACTTTTTGGCAACAATGCAAAACGTTATGTTTGGCGTAAAAGCAACACAGCTGAACACACCATCCCCACTGTCAAACATGGTGGTGGCAGCATCATGGTTTGGGCCTGCTTTTCTTCAGCAGGGACAGGGAAGATGGTTAAAATTGATGGGAAGATGTATGGAGCCAAATACAGGACCATTCTGGAAGAAAACCTGATGGAGTCTGCAAAAGACCTGAGACTGGGACGGAGATTTGTCTTCCAACAAGAAAATGATCCAAAACATAAAGCAAAATCTACAATAGAATGGTTCAAAAATAAACATATCCAGGTGTTAGAATGGCCAAGTCAAAGTCCAGACCTGAATCCAATCGAGAATCTGTGGAAAGAACTGAGAACTGCTGTTCACAAATGCTCTCCATCCAACCTCACTGAGCTCGAGGAGTTTTGCAAGGAGGAATGGGAAAAAATGTCAGTCTCTCGATGTGCAAAACTGATAGAGACATACCCCAAGCGACTTACAGCTGTAATCGCAGCAAAAGGTGGCGCTACAAAGTATTAACTTAAGGGGGCTGAATAATTTTGCACGCCCAATTTTTCAGTTTTTGATTTGTTAGAAAAGTTTGAAATATCCAATAAATGTCGTTCCACTTCATGATTGTGTCCCACTTGTTGTTGATTCTTCACAAAAAAATACAGTTTTATATCTTTATGTTTGAAGCCTGAAATGTGGAAAAAGGTCGCAAACTTCAAGGGGGCCGAATACTTTCGCAAGGCACTGTACATGAAATACTTTTATTATAAAGGTGCATTTTTATGGTGAAAATTTGCGTCGGGGCTCAAAACAGAGCTGAGAGTTATCCATACAAAATGGGGCCAATGTTTCTCTCTCCCCTACCCTAATTTCATTTACATCAAACGGTATCAAATTTCCTATACATTACCAAAACATAATTATCCATCAATAATTTAAAGCGTAGATTAGGGGTCCGCCTGATGAACCAAACTAGCCAGTTGTAGATTAGGGGTCAGCCCGATGAACCAAACTAGCCAGTCGTAGATTAGGGGTCAGCCCAATGAACCAAACTAGCCAGTCGTCTCTTCTATGTAGCCTAACTCTCACAGACACAATCAAACATGCTTCTTCATGTATACTGAGTATGTCATCTACATTTATAACGAGTTTAATTTATTTTTTTATTTTTTTTTTGTGTATTTGTGGTATAACCATTTTGTGATTTTATTTTTTTCTGTTTTGTCTTTCACTAGTTTTTTGGGGGGAAATAAAGCCTAAAAAGCTGCAGCTCTAACCTTTAGTTTAGTGCGGATTTTGCCTGTTATCCATCGCTTCTGATTGGGATATGTACTGTATACTGTAATTTCCGGTCACAACTTGCAGACTTGTTTTCGAGTTGCTGTGCGTTTTGTTGCCAACCTGTTTTGCTACCTGACAAATTTACGGTTTTTACTTTTTAATTACCGTATATATATATATATTATTTTTTTTCCCCTCAACTTTTTCACTCCGGACGCTTTATCTGGACACGATTCGTCAGGACCTCCAACAGCCGAAGCTAAGTAGTAACATTAACATGATGCCTTCTAATTGCAGTCGCTGTACTCGCCTTACGGCGAGGATAGCTGTGCTACAAGCCCAGCTTCAGACGCAATCGTTAGGCAAGGGTAATTTCAGTGTAGGAAAGGATGAAACAGCATCTGTGCCACCAGTAAGTACAGATAGTAGTATAAATCCCCTGGCACAGTCCCCGCAGCCGGACAACTTTCTCACAGTTTCTGGAAGGAAATGCTGTAGGAATGCTCAACCGGTGTCGCTCATTCAGCCGACAAACTTTCAACCGGTTTTCCCCATTAAGCAGCGAGTCGGAGTCAGAGGCCGAGTCTTCTCTGGTCTCTACTCCTCCCGTTACGGGGTCTGAGATGCCGAAGCTTCCCACCATAAGCTCTGACAAATTGAAAACTCTAGTCATTGGCGACTCCATTACCCGCAGTATTAGACTTAAAACGAATCGTACAGCGATCATACACTGTTTACCAGGGGGCAGGGCTACCGACGTTAAGGCTAATCTGAAGATGGTGCTGGCTAAAGCTAAAACTGGCGAGTGTAGAGAGTATAAAGATATTGTTATCCACATCGGCACCAACGATGTTAGGATGAAACAGTCAGAGATCACCAAGCACAACATAGCTTCTGCGTGTAAATCAGCTAGAAAGATGTGTCGGCATCGAGTAATTGTCTCTGGCCCCCTCCAGTTAGGGGGAGTGATGAGCTCTACAGCAGAGTCTCACAACTCAATCGCTGGTTGAAAACTGTTTTCTGCCCCTCCCAAAAGATAGAATTTGTAGATAATTGGCCCTCTTTCTGGGACTCACCCACAAACAGGACCAAGCCTGACCTGCTGAGGAGTGAGACTCCATCCTAGCTGGAGGGGTGCTCTCATTTTATCTACCAACATAGACAGAAATAGGTTGCAGGCCAGGCAGCAGGCTGTTAGCCAGCCTGCCAGCATAGTGGAGTCTGCCACTAGCACAGTCAGTGTAGTCAGCTCAGCTATCACCATTGAGACTGTGTCTGTGCCTCGACCTAGGTTGGGCAAAACTAAACATGGCGGTGTTCGCCTTAGCAATCTCACTAGGATAAAGACCACCTCCATTACTGTCATTATTGAAAGAGATCATGATAACTCACATCTCAAAATAGGGCTACTTAATGTTAGATCCCTTACTTCAAAGGCAATTATAGTCAATGAACTAATCACTGATCATAATCTTGATGTGATTGGCCTGACTGAAACATGGCTTAAGCCTGATGAATTTACTGTGTTAAATGAGGCCTCACCTCCTGGCTACACTAGTGACCATATCCCCCGTGCATCCCGCAAAGGCGGAGGTGTTGCTAACATTTACGATAGCAAATTTCAATTTACAAAAAAAAAAAAAAAGACGTTTTCGTCTTTTGAGCTTCTAGTCATGAAATCTATGCAGCCTACTCAATCACTTTTTATAGCTACTGTTTACAGGCCTCCTGGGCCATGTACAGCGTTCCTCACTGAGTTCCTATCGGACCTTGTAGTCATAGCAGATAATATTCTAATCTTTGGTGACTTTAATATTCACATGGAAAAGTCCACAGACCCACTCCAAAAGGCTTTCGGAGCCATCATCGACTCAGTGGGTTTTGTCCAACATGTCTCTGGACCCACTCACTGTCACGGTCATACGCTGGACCTAGTTTTGTCCCATGGAATAAATGTTGTGGATCTTAATGTTTCTCCTCATAATCCTGGACTATCGGACCACCATTTTATTACGTTTGCAATTGCAACAAATAATCTGCTCAGACCCCAACCAAGGAACATCAAAAGTCGTGCTATAAATTCACAGACAACACAAAGATTCCTTGATGTCCTTCCAGATTCCCTCTGTCTACCCAAGGACGCCAGAGGACAAAAATCAGTTAACCACCTAACTGAGGAACTCAATTTAACCTTGCGCAATACCCTAGATGCAGTTGCACCCCTAAAAACTAAAAACATTTCTCATAGGAAACTAGCTCCCTGGTACACAGAAAATACCCGAGCTCTGAAGCAAGCTTCCAGATAATTGGAACGGAAATGGCGCCACACCAAACTGGAAGTCTTCCGACTAGCTTGGAAAGACAGTACTGTGCAGTACAGAAGAGCCCTTACTGCTGCTCGATCATCCTATTTTTCTAACTTAATTGAGGAAAATAAGAACAATCCGAAATTCCTTTTTGATACTGTCGCAAAGCTAACTAAAAAGCAGCATTCCCCAAGAGAGGATGACTTTCACTTTAGCAGTGATAAATTCATTAACTTCTTTGAGGAAAAGATTATGATTATTAGAAAGCAAATTACGGACTCCTCTTTAAATCTGCATATTCCTTCAAAGTTCAGTTGTCCTGAGTCTGCACAACTCTGCCAGGACCTAGGATCAAGAGAGACGCTCAAGTGTTTTAGTACTATATCTCTTGACACAATGATGAAAATAATGATGGCCTCTAAACCTTCAAGCTGCATACTGGACCATATTCCAACTAAACTACTGAAAGAGCTGCTTCCTGTGCTTGGCCCTCCTATGTTGAACATAATAAACGGCTCTCTATCCACCGGATGTGTACCAAACTCACTAAAAGTGGCAGTAATAAAGCCTCTCTTGAAAAAGCCAAACCTTGACCCAGAAAATATAAAAAACTATCGGCCTATATCGAATCTTCCATTCCTCTCAAAAATTTTAGAAAAGGCTGTTGCGCAGCAACTCACTGCCTTCCTGAAGACAAACAATATAGCACTGAGATGGCACTTGTGAAGGTGGTAAATTACATTTTAATGGCATCGGACCGAGGCTCTGCATCTGTCCTCGTGCTCCTAGACCTTAGTGCTGCTTTTGATACCATCGATCACCACATTCTTTTGGAGAGATTGGAAACCCAAATTGGTCTACACGGACAAGTTCTGGCCTGGTTTAGATCTTATCTGTCGGAAAGATATCAGTTTGTCTCTGTGACCTCTGACAAATTAACTGTAAATGTCGGTGTTCCTCAAGGTTCCGTTTTAGGACCACTATTGTTTTCACTATATATTTTACCTCTTGTGGATGTTATTCGAAAACAATGTTAACTTTCAATGCTATGCGGATGACACACAGCTGTACATTTCAATGAAACATGGTGAAGCCCCAAAATTGCCCTTGCTAGAAGCATGTGTTTCAGACATAAGGAAGTGGATGGCTGCAAACTTTCTACTTTTAAACTCGGACAAAACAGAGATGCTTGTTCTAGGTCCCAAGAAACAAAGAGATCTTCTGTTGAATCTGACAATTAATCTTAATGGTTGTACAGTCGTCTCAAATAAAACTGTGAAGGACCTCGGCGTTACTCTGGACCCTGATCTCTCTTTTGAAGAACATATCAAGACCATTTCAAAGACAGCTTTTTTCCATCTACGTAACATTGCAAAAATCAGAAACTTTCTGTCCAAAAATGATGCAGAAAAATTAATCCATGCTTTTGTCAATTCTAGGTTAGACTACTGCAATGCTCTACTTTCCGGCTACCCGGATAAAGCACTAAATAAACTTCAGTTAGTGCTAAATACGGCTGCTAGAATCCTGACTAGAACCAAAAAATGTGATCATATTACTCCAGTGCTAGCCTCTCTACACTGGCTTACTTTCAAAGCAAGGGCTGATTTCAAGGTTTTACTGCTAACCTACAAAGCATTACATGGGCTTGCTCCTACCTATCTCTCTGATTTGGTCCTGCCGTACATACCTACACGTACGCTACGGTCACAAAACGCAGGCCACCTAATTGTCCCTAGAATTTCTAAGCAAACAGCTGGAGGCAGGGCTTTCTCCTATAGAGCTCCATTTTTATGGAACGGTCTGCCTACCCATGTCAGAGACGCAAACTCGGTCTCAACCGAGTCTTTACTGAAGACTCATCTCTTCAGTGGGTCATATGATTGAGTTTAGTCTGGCCCAGGAGTGGGAAGGTGAACGGAAAGGCTCTGGAGCAACGAACCGCCCTTGCTGTCTCTGCCTGGCCGGTTCCCCTCTTTCCACTGGGATTCTCTGCCTCTAACCCTATTACAGGGGCTGAGTCACTGGCTTACTGGGGCTCTCTCATGCCGTCCCTGGAGGGGGTGCGTCACCTGAGTGGGTTTATTCACTGATGTGGTCATCCTGTCTGGGTTGGCCCCCCCGGGTTGTGCCGTGGCGGAGGTCTTTGTGGGCTATACTCTGCCTTGTCTCAGGATGGTAAGTTGGTGGTTGAAGATATCCCTCTAGTGGTGTGGGGGCTGTGCTTTGGCAAAGTGGGTGGGGTTATATCCTTCCTGTTTGGCCCTGTCCGGGGGTGTCCTCGGATGGGACCACAGTGTCTCCTGACCCCTCCCGTCTCAGCCTCCAGTATTTATGCTGCAGTAGTTTATGTGTCGGAGGGCTAGGGTCAGTTTGTTATATCTGGAGTACTTCTCCTGTCCTATTCGGTGTCCTGTGTGAATCTAAGTGTGCGTTCTCTAATTCTCTCCTCTCTTTCTCTCTCTCGGAGGACCTGAGCCCTAGGACCATGCCCCACGACTACCTGACATGACTCCTTGCTGTCCCCAGTCCACCTGGCCGTGCTGCTGCTCCAGTTTCAACTGTTCTGCCTTATTATTATTCGACCATGCCAGTCATTTATGAACATTTGAACATCTTGGCCATGTTCTGTTATAATCTCCACCCGGCACAGCCAGAAGAGGACTGGCCACCCCACATAACCTAGAGAGGAACCAGGCTTCGGCCTTTCTAGGGAGTTTTTTCTAGCCACCGTGCTTCTACACCTGCATTGCTTGCTGTTTGGGGTTTTAGGCTGGGTTTCTGTACAGCACTTTGAGACATCAGCTGATGTACGAATGGCTATATAAATACATTTGATTTATACTTATTTTCCACCATAATTTGCAAATAAATTCATTGAAAATCCTACAATGTGATTTTCTGGATTTGTACCTATGATAAAAATTACAGGCCTCTCTCATCTTAAGTGGGAGAACTTGCACAATTGGTGGCTGACAATACTTTTTTTGCCCCACTGTATATTTTAGCTGGGCAGTGTATAAAATGTGAAAGGGAAACATTTAATTAGGAACTCTGAGTTTATTTGTCTCTCTCAAGCACAAAACCTGCCACCATTGTTTTCAATAAATTTTAGGTATGTTTTTTTGGTTGTGTCACATTTTCACCAAGAACCCTAGGAATGTTTTGCAGTGAAGCATCGATCCGAAATGTGTACAAACGGAGTATGCATTCGAAAACAGGTGATGACTGTGACCTCTGAACTTGATCATGACTAGTCCTCCACTTTCACAGAGCTGTTTGTTTTGTGCGTTACAATCTGGCTTCAGATTGTAACAAACAACGGGAAACCACACACTGAGGAATAACAAAATAGAGTAAACACTCACAACAATCATCAGATGAGGCATGGAAGGCCAGGAAAATAGGTCTCAACTGCCAAAACCACAGCAAAACAACTAAAGGAATGCACAGAGAGGAATCTCTTGCTGAATGGGGAAACAGTGGCTTTATGCCACAGCTGAGCTTTCACAGGTGTGCCCCATCAGCACTGACGACCCTCCCAGCTCCGGCCACCTCTCCGACTCCGCCCACCAATCTCCTGCAGGAAGTAAGAAGAGCAAAACCCAGCAGGCAGAGATGTCACGTGTCACAGCCTGGTGTGTGTTTATAAGAGACATATTTAGGTGGTCTGATGTTGAATCAGTGTGGTCAGTTAAAGTTCCTACTATAGGAACCTGTCTATAACAGGACGACCTTAAACCCTGGGTTTCACAGCAGCCTTTCATGTTTACGGGCACACACACACTGAAATTAGAATGCAGTGTGTGTGCTCGTGTCTGTGTGTGTGTAGGCTCTCCATAGATCATCAGCCCTGTCATGGAAGGTGTTCATGAGGAATTTAGATTAGACTAGAGAGAAAATAAACGACAGGGGAGAAGGAACGAGAGAGATATTTCTATATTATCTACCCACCTCACTTGCTTTGGCAATGTTAACACATGTTTCCCATGCCAATAAAGCCCTTCAATTGAATTGAGAGAGAGAGATGCAGACAGAGGGAGAGAGAGAGAGAGAGAGACATAAATAGTATCTAGATAGTATATATCTTTATGAAATAAAATAACTTAAAATGCTACCAAGCTTGCTAGGAAAGAACAGACCCGGCTGCAACATTAATTAGCACTGAGGTGTGAAATGAGAGGTGTAAAGCCCCTGAGCCCAATAACGGCAGCAGAGTTCCTCTCCCACCCAAATGCAGAGGTCTCTTTTGCCCCCTGCTCGCTGGCTTCCCTCTGTGCAGTACAGTACCCCTTGGATATTAAAATTGACAAGGCACGGAAAGAGAAGCTCCCCATGGACAATCCAGAGACACTTTTTGCCGACTGCTACAAAAATGGGCCCATAAGAGATGTCATCTTCCACACAGACCATCACTGTTATAAGAGAACACCAACCCTCTTTCAAGAGAAAGGTTAAAGGTGCAGGGTGGAAAATGAGAAGTGTAAAACGAGGACCCTGTGACACCTTCTGTCAACCTGTACAACAACTGAAGAAAGAGAAGATCCCCCTGAACACACCTCATACATTAAGCAAAGCACCTCCACAGAATCAGAGAGAGAGAGAGAGAGAGAGAACTGAACACACCTCATACATTAAGTAAAGGACCTCCACAGAATCAGAGAGAGAGAGAGAGAGAGAGAGCACTGAACACACCTCATACATTAAGTAAAGGACCTCCACAGAATCAGAGTGAGCACGGCAAGAGAAGAGCCCCCTCATTTTCAGGATCGTTGTATGAAGCGGACCAAAGCGCAGCGTGGTATGAATGCATTCTATTATTGAATGACGAAAACCACAACGTAAACTGAACAAGTTAACAAAACAACAAACGAACGTCTAATGAACCATAGTGCTAACATGCAACTAGACACAGACAATCACCCACAAACCAACAGTGAAACCCAGGCTACCTAAGTATGATTCTCAATCAGAGACAACTAATGACACCTGCCTCTGATTGAGAACCACACTAGGCCGAAACATACAACTCCCCAAAATCATAGAAAAACAAACATAGACTGCCCACCCCAACTCACGCCCTGACCATACTAAATAATGACAAAACAAAGGAAATAAAGGTCAGAACGTGACCCTCATACATTAAGTAAAGGACTCCCACAGAATCAGAGAGGCAAGAGAAGATCCCGCACCAGTACTGAACACACATAGGTCTGACAACTACCCTGATCCTCCATCACTGAGAGGAGAAGATTAATCTTGGTGATGACTACCCTTTCCGCCAGCGAGTCTGATCACACCTCTTCAACCAGTCCTACAGATGAGTCCACAGAGTCGAGACATCACAGATTAGTGTGGAAGAGGTGAAGAAATGATTGTCTATCAACAATGACAAGCCACCAGGATCTGACAATCTGGATGGAAAATGACTGAGAATAATAGAGGACGATATTGCCACCCCTATTTGTCACATCTTAAATTTAAGCCTACTAGAGAGCATGT
The DNA here is from genome assembly GCF_013265735.2 of Oncorhynchus mykiss. Classification (NCBI taxonomy): domain Eukaryota; kingdom Metazoa; phylum Chordata; class Actinopteri; order Salmoniformes; family Salmonidae; genus Oncorhynchus; species Oncorhynchus mykiss. The sequence goes on along the minus strand of NW_023493736.1, from coordinate 208,386 downwards.
GCCCTCAGGCCTAGAGGGAAGCTAAAGTCATTCCGCTACCCAAGAATAGTGAAGCCCCCTTTACTGGCTCAAATAGCTGACCAATCATCCTGTTACCAACCCTTAGTAAACTTCTGGAAAACATTGTGTTTGACCAGATACAATGCTATTTCACAGCAAACAAATTGACAACAGACTTTCAGCATGCTTAAAGGGAAGGTCATTCAACAAGCACAGCACACAAATGACTGATGATTGGCTGAGAGGAATTGATGATGAAATGATTGTGGGGGCTGTCTTGGTAGACTTCAGTGCAGCTTTTGACATTATCGATCATAGTCTGCTGCTGGAATAACATATCTGTTATGGCTTTACACCCCCTGGTATAATGTGGATAAAGAGTTACCTGTCTAACAGAACACAGAGGGTGTTCTTCAATGGAAGCATCTCAAATATAATCCAGGTAGAATCAGGAATTCCCCAGGGCAGCTGTTTAGGCCCTTTTTTTCAATCATTACTAATGACATGCCACTGGCTTTGAGTAAAGCCAGAGTGTCCATGTATGCTGATGACTCAACACTGTACACGTCCGCTACTACAGAGACTGAAATGACTGCAACACTCAACAAAGACCTGCAGTCAGTTTCAGAGTGGGTGGCAAGGAATAAGTTAGCACTAAATATTTCTAAAATATTCACTAAACCCTAAACCTCAACTAAATCTTGTACTAAATAATGTGGAAATTAAGCAAGTTGAGGTGAATAAACTGCTTGGAGTAACCCTGGATTGTAAACTGTCATGGACAAAACATATTGATACAACAGTAGCTAAGATGGGGAGAAGTCTGTCCATAATAAAGCGATGCTCTACCTTCTTAACAGCACTATCAACAAGACAGATCCTACAGGCCCTAGTTTGTACCTTCTTAACAACACTATCAACAAGGCAGGTCCTACAGGCCCTAGTTTCTACCTTCTTAACAGCACTATCAACAAGACAGGTCCTACAGGCCCTAGTTTCTACCTTCTTAACAGCACTATCAACAAGACAGGTCCTACAGGCCCTAGTTTCTATCTTCTTAACAACACTATCAACAAGGCAGGTCCTACAGGCCCTAGTTTATATCTTCTTAACAGCACTATCAACAAGGCAGGTCCTACATGTCCTAGTTTCTACCTTCTTAACAACACTATCAACAAGGCAGGTCCTACAGGTCCTAGTTTCTACCTTCTTAACAACACTATCAACAAGGCAGGTCCTACAGGCCCGAGTTTCTACCTTCTTAACAAAAGGCACCTCGACACTAAAAAAAACACCTTTTGGAACAGCGGGGACTGTTCCATACATAGGCACAGACACATGCACACACACACACACACACACACACACACACACACACACACACACACACACGCACACACACACACACACACACACACACACACACACACACACACACACATGGTTTTAGAAGTGTAGATATGTGGTAGTGGTGGAGTAGGGGCCTGAGGGCACACAGTGTGTTGTGAAATCTGTGAATGTATTGTAATGTTTTAAAACTGTACAAACTTCCTTAATTTTGCTGGACCTCAGGAAGAGTAGCTGCTGCCTGGGCAGGAACTAATGGGGATCCATAATAAACCCCAGGAAGCGTAGCTGCTGCCTTGACAGGAACTAATGGGGATCCATAATAAACCCCAGGAAGAGTAGCTGCTGCCTTAGCAGGATCTAATGGGGATCCACAATAAACCCCAGGAAGAGTAGCTGCTGCCTTGACAGGAACTAATGGGGATCCATAATAAACCCCAGGAAGAGTAGCTGCTGCCTTGGCAGGAACTAATGGGGATCCATAATAAACCCCAGGAAGAGTAACTGCTGCCTTGGCAGGAACTAATGGGGATCCATAATAAACCCCAGGAAGAGTAGCTGCTGCCTTGACAGGATCTAATGGGGATCCATAATAAACCCCAGGAAGAGTAGCTGCTGCCTTGACAGGAACTAATGGGGATCCATAATAAACCCCAGGAAGAGTAACTGCTGCCTTGGCAGGAACTAATGGGGATCCATAATAAACCCCAGGAAGAGTAACTGCTGCCTTGGCAGGAACTAATGGGGATCCATAATAAACCCCAGGAAGAGTAACTGCTGCCTTGGCAGGAACTAATGGGGATCCATAATAAACCCCAGGAAGAGTAACTGCTGCCTTGGCAGGAACTAATGGGGATCCATAATAAACACCAGGAAGAGTAACTGCTGCCTTGGCAGGAACTAATGGGGATCCATAATAAACCTCAGGAAGAGTAGCTGCTGCCTTGACAGGAACTAATGGGGATCCATAATAAACCTCAGGAAGAGTAGCTGCTGCCTTGGCAGGAACTAATGGGGATCCATAATAAACCCCAGGAAGAGTAGCTGCTGCCTTGACAGGAACTAATGGGGATCCATAATAAACCTCAGGAAGAGTAGCTGCTGCCTTGGCAGGAACTAATGGGGATCCATAATAAACCCCAGGAAGAGTAACTGCTGCCTTGGCAGGAACTAATGGGGATCCATAATAAACCCCAGGAAGAGTAACTGCTGCCTTGGCAGGAACTAATGGGGATCCATAATAAACCCCAGGAAGAGTAGCTGCTGCCTTGGCAGGAACTAATGGGGATCAATAATACACCCCAGGAAGAGTAGCTGCTGCCTTGGCAGGAACTAATGGGGATCCATAATAAACCCCAGGAAGAGTAGCTGCTGCCTTGACAGGAACTAATGGGGATCCATAATAAACCCCAGGAAGAGAAGCTGCTGCCTTGGCAGGAACTACTGGGGATCCATAATAAACACCAGGAAGAGTAGCTGCTGCCTTGGCAGGAACTAATGGGGATCCATAATAAACCACAGGAAGAGTAGCTGCTGCCTTGGCAGGAACTAATGGGGATCCATAATAAACCCCAGGAAGAGTAGCTGCTGCCTTGGCAGGAACTAATGGGGATCCATAATAAACCCCAGGAAGAGTAACTGCTGCCTTGACAGGAACTAATGGGGATCCATAATAAACTCCAGGAAGAGTAGCTGCTGCCTTGACAGGAACTAATGGGGATCCATAATAAACTCCAGGAAGAGTAGCTGCTGCCTTGACAGGAACTAATGGGGATCCATAATAAACCCCAGGAAGAGTAGCTGCTGCCTTGGCAGGAACTAATGGGGATCCATAATATACCCCAGGAAGAGTAGCTGCTGCCTTGACAGGAACTAATGGGGATCCATAATAAACCACAGGAAGAGTAGCTGCTGCCTTGGCAGGAACTAATGGGGATCCATAATATACCCCAGGAAGAGTAGCTGCTGCCTTGGCAGGAACTAATGGGGATCCATAATATACCCCAGGAAGAGTAGCTGCTGCCTTGACAGGAACTAATGGGGATCCATAATAAACCACAGGAAGAGTAGCTGCTGCCTTGACAGGAACTAATGGGGATCCATAATAAACCCCAGGAAGAGTAGCTGCTGCCTTAGCAGGATCTAATGGGGATCCACAATAAACCCCAGGAAGAGTAGCTGCTGCCTTGACAGGAACTAATGGGGATCCATAATAAACCCCAGGAAGAGTAGCTGCTGCCTTGGCAGGAACTAATGGGAATCCATAATAAACCCCAGGAAGAGTAGCTGCTGCCTTGGCAGGAACTAATGGGGATCCATAATAAACCCCAGGAAGAGTAGCTGCTGCCTTGTCGGGAACTAATGGGGATCCATAATAAACCCCAGGAAGAGTAGCTGCTGCCTTGGCAGGAACTAATGGGGATCCATAATAAACTCCAGGAAGAGTAGCTGCTGCCTTGGCAGGAACTAATGGGGATCCATAATAAACCCCAGGAAGAGTAGCTGCTGCCTTGGCAGGAACTAATGGGGATCAATAATACACCCCAGGAAGAGTAGCTGCTGCCTTGGCAGGAACTAATGGGGATCCATAATAAACCCCAGGAAGAGTAGCTGCTGCCTTGACAGGAACTAATGGGGATCCATAATAAACCCCAGGAAGAGTAGCTGCTGCCTTGGCAGGAACTAATGGGGATCCGTAATAAACCCCAGGAAGAGTAGCTGCTGACTTGGCAGGAACTAAAGGGGGCTCCATAATAAACCCCAGGAAGAGTAGCTGCTGCCTTGGCAGGAACTAATGGGGATCCGTAATAAACCCCAGGAAGAGTAGCTGCTGACTTGGCAGGAACTAATGGGGATCCATAATAAACCCCAGGAAGAGTAGCTGCTGCCTTGGCAGGAACTAATGGGGATCCATAATAAACCCCAGGAAGAGGAGCTGCTGCCTTGGCAGGAACTAATGGGGATCCATAATAAACCCCAGGAAGAGTAGCTGCTGCCTTGGCAGGAACTAATGGGGATCCATAATAAACCCCAGGAAGAGTAGCTGCTGCCTTGGCAGGAACTAATGGGGATCCATAATAAACCCCAGGAAGAGTAGCTGCTGCCTTGGCAGGAACTAATGGGGATCCATAATAAACCCCAGGAAGAGTAGCTGCTGCCTTGGCAGGAACTAATGGGGATCCATAATAAACCCCAGGAAGAGTAGCTGCTGCCTTGACAGGAACTAATGGGGATCCATAATAAACACCAGGAAGAGTAGCTGCTGCCTTGGCAGGAACTAATGGGGATCCATAATAAACCCCAGGAAGAGTAGCTGCTGCCTTGGCAGGAACTAATGGGGATCCATAATAAACCCGAGGAAGAGTAGCTGCTGCCTTGGCAGGAACTAATGGGGATCCATAATAAACCCCAGGAAGAGTAGCTGCTGCCTTGACAGGAACTAATGGGGATCCATAATAAACACCAGGAAGAGTAGCTGCTGCCTTGGCAGGAACTAATGGGGATCCATAATAAACCCCAGGAAGAGTAGCTGCTGCCTTGACAGGAACTAATGGGGATCCATAATAAACACCAGGAAGAGTAGCTGCTGCCTTGGCAGGAACTAATGGGGATCCATAATAAACCCCAGGAAGAGTAGCTGCTGCCTTGGCAGGAACTAACGGGGATCCATAATAAACTCCAGGAAGAGTAGCTGCTGCCTTGGCAGGAACTAATGGGGATCCATAATAAACCACAGGAAGAGTAGCTGCTGCCTTGGCAGGAACTAATGGGGATCCATAATAAACCTCAGGAAGAGTAGCTGCTGCCTTGGCAGGAACTAATGGGGATCCATAATAAACCCCAGGAAGAGTAGCTGCTGCCTTGGCAGGAACTAATGGGAATCCATAATAAACCACAGGAAGAGTAGCTGCTGCCTTGACAGGAACTAATGGGGATCCATAATAAACCCCAGGAAGAGTAGCTGCTGCCTTGGCAGGAACTAATGGGGATCCATAATATACCCCAGGAAGAGAAGCTGCTGCCTTGGCAGGAACTAATGGGGATCCATAATATACCCCAGGAAGAGAAGCTGCTGCCTTGGCAGGAACTAATGGGGATCCATAATAAACCCCAGGAAGAGTAGCTGCTGCCTTGGCAGGAACTAATGGGAATCCATAATAAACCACAGGAAGAGTAGCTGCTGCCTTGACAGGAACTAATGGGGATCCATAATAAACCCCAGGAAGAGTAGCTGCTGCCTTGGCAGGAACTAATGGGGATCCATAATATACCCCAGGAAGAGTAGCTGCTGCCTTGGCAGGAACTAATGGGGATCAATAATAAATACAAAATACAAATACAGACCTACAAAATGGACGAGCACAGCATCCCCCCCCCCAACAAGACCCGGGGGGCTGAAGGTGAAGATAGACGGCTATCTGGGAGAGCTGGCTGTACTCTGGTCTGAGGTTAGAGAACACAGCCCAGCTAATAGAGGACCACACAGCCCAGCTAATAGAGGACCACACAGCCCAGCAAACAGAGGACCACACAGCCCAGCTAACAGAGGAACACACAGCCCAGGTAACAGAGGAACACACAGCCCAGCTAACAGAGGACCACACAGCCCAGCTAACATAGGAACACACAGCCCAGCTAACAGAGGAACACACAGCCCAGCTAACAGAGGACCACACAGCCCAGCTAACTGAGGAACACACAGCCCAGCTAACAGAGGAACACACAGCCCAGGTAACAGAGGAACACACAGCCCAGGTAACAGAGGAACACACAGCCCAGCTGACAGAGGAACACACAGCCCAGCTAACAGAGGAACACACAGCCCAGCTAACAGAGGACCACACAGCCCAGCTAACAGAGGAACACACAGCCCAGCTAACAGAGGACCACACAGCCCAGCTAACAGAGGAACACACAGCCCAGCTAACAGAGGAACACACAGCCCAGGTAACAGAGAACCCCCCATCAGCCCACCGGATAGTTCTCCTGACAACACACCCACTGAGGACAACACACCCACTGAGGACAACACAGCCCAGCTAACAGCCCAGCTAACAGAGGAACACCTAACAGAGGAACACCCACTGAGGACAACACAGCCCAGCTAACAGCCCAGCTAACAGAGGAACACCCACTGAGGACAACACAGCCCAGCTAACAGAGGAACACCCACTGAGGACAACACAGCCCAGCTAACAGAGGACAACACAGCCCAGTGCTCCTCATTGACTCAAATGGGAAACACGTTGACGCGAGGAAACGTCTTTTAAAGTGGCTAAACTCTTGTTTTGGAACACCCAGACTGCACTGGACCTGCTGTCTGGGGACCAACTAGGGTCACCCATCTACATCCTAATTCACAAATGACCTGATGGAAAGGGTGGCCACAGCACTCCAGCGAGTGATTGAAAAAGCATCTTTATTTCTCATTCACTACCACCCTGCTACCACGGAAATACTTTCACCCTGCCACCATACACTGTGCCTCAAAATCGAACATATATCTGGCCACCACTCCATGCTGGACTTCAACAGCCTTTATGACCAAGTCTACCTCTTCAACGCAGCTGCAGTCACCACCTTTGACCAGGTCCACCACCTTTGACCAGGTCCACCACCTTTGACCAGGTCACCTTTGACCAGGTCCACCACCTTTGACCAGGTCCACCACCTTTGACCAGGTCCACCACCTTTGACCAGGTCCACCACCTTTGACCAGGTCACCTTTGACCAGGTCCATCACCTTTGACCAGGTCCACCACCTTTGACCAGGTCACCTTTGACCAGGTCACCTTTGACCAGGTCCACCACCTTTGACCAGGTCCACCACCTTTGACCAGGTCCACCACCTTTGACCAGGTCCATCACCTTTGACCAGGTCACCTTTGACCAGGTCCATCACCTTTGACCAGGTCACCTTTGACCAGGTCCATCACCTTTGACCAGGTCCGCCACCTTTGACCAAGTCCATCACCTTTGACCAGGTCCACCACCTTTGACCAGGTCCACCACCTTTGACCAGGTCCATCACCTTTGACCAGGTCCACCACCTTTGACCAGGTCCATCACCTTTGACCAGGTCACCTTTGACCAGGTCCACCACCTTTGACCAGGTCCACCACCTTTGACCAGGTTACCTTTGACCAGGTCCATCACCTTTGACCAGGTCCATCACCTTTGACCAGGTCCACCACCTTTGACCAGGTCCATCACCTTTGACCAGGTCCACCACCTTTGACCAGGTCCATCACCTTTGACCAGGTCCATCACCTTTGACCAGGTCCATCACCTTTGACCAGGTCCACCACCTTTGACCAGGTCCATCACCTTTGACCAGGTCCACCACCTTTGACCAGGTCCATCACCTTTGACCAGGTCACCTTTGACCAGGTCCACCACCTTTGACCAGGTCCACCACCTTTGACCAGGTCACCTTTGACCAGGTCCATCACCTTTGACCAGGTCTATCGCCTTTGACCAGGTCCATCACCTTTGACCAGGTCCACCACCGTTGACCAGGTCCACCACCTTTGACCAGGTCCACCACCAAATCAAATCAAATCATCAAATCAAATATATTCATATAGCCCTTCGTACATCAGCTGATATCTCAAAGTGCTGTACAGAAACCCAGCCTAAAACCCCAAACAGCAAGCAATGCAGGTGTAGAAGCACGGTGGCTAGGAAAAACTCCCTAGAAAGGCCAAAACCTAGGAAGAAACCTAGAGAGGAACCAGGCTATGTGGGGTGGCCAGTCCTCTTTTGGCTGTGCCGGGTGGAGATTATAACAGAACATGGCCAAGATGTTCAAATGTTCATAAATGACCAGCATGGTCGAATAATAATAAGGCAGAACAGTTTAAACTGGAGCAGCAGCATGGTCAGGTGGACTGGGGACAGCAAGGAGTCATCATGTCAGGTATTCCTGGGGCATGGTCCTAGGGCTCAGGTCCTCCGAGAGAGAGAAAGAAAGAGAGAAGGAGAGAATTAGAGAACGCACACTTAGATTCACACAGGACACCGAATAGGACAGGAGAAG